>NC_056727.1:1132326582-1132336582 GCF_019279795.1 Protopterus annectens | reverse complement strand
CATACATACATACAAACATACATACATACATACATGCGTATATACATATATTCATGCACAGTATGCAGCACAAGATGTGATGAGACTGGATCACGTTAAATACATACGTATATACATACAAACATATATATATATATATATATATATATATATATATATATATATATACATGCACAGTGTGCAGCACAAGATATGATGAGACTTCTTTTATTTTCTCCAATAGTATTGTATTATTTTATATAAGAGGTATAAATGCATAAAATTGCAAAAGGTTCAAACACAGTATAGACATAGTTTGGAAAACATTCTTAAACATTATATACCTCCCAAGTCATACCTATATATAAATATATACATATAATGCTACTGTAAACACAAAAGAAAGAGCCAAGTAGTTCTAGTAAAAGCCTAGGTACCTGAATCAATAGTAGAGGACATAACAAAGCCAAAATAATGAATTGTATCATCAGATTTTTGATTATTTAAACAATTAATCAATCTCCCTGAATGAGATTAAAAATTAGTTTCCAAAATTTCTAGTAATAACCTTGTTTATTAGGGTCATTTATAAAATGTTTTTGTGAGGGTATGTATTTTATTGTTAAATTCCTGAACCCATTCCAAGATAATTTGGTGCAATCCAACCAGTTTTTGGTTATGTAGAATTTAATTAGTAAACAAAGGGTAATGAGGACATGATATTTCAGTTTACGTAATCCTAGCGTTGTAATATGTAAGACCGCTAGTTCCCAAGATAGGGTTGACTTTTGATATCCCATTTTTTCTAATCTAACTTTGAGAGAGCACCAAAATTTATTTGTGTGATTGCATAACCATAGGATGTGCAGGAGGTCAGCTTGTGGAAAAGAGCAACATGAACATGATGGGGAGACATTAGTGTTAAATGTATTTAAAATGCAAGGAGTAAAATAGGTGTTATTATTGATCATTAATTGTGTGTAGACTAGCTTTTTAAATGTGGAAAGCTTAATAGAGGATTCTATTACTGTAAGTTTTTGGTCTTCCCTAAAGTCAATACTATGTTGATTCCAATAACTAGAAAATAGTAGTGTATTTTGAAATTTAGAGGCCACCACCATTTTATAGGTATTTGATAACATACTTTTTTCCTGGTTAGGTTATCTATGATATCTGTTACACTAGCTATATCACTGTCAATGTTGACTTCATCAACAACAATTGTTGTTATAAGTTCCCTGATTTGACGTAAAATAATAGTGTATTTATGACCTAATTTTAGTTCATATCTCAGTTCTTGTAGTGATTTCTCTTTATGTCTATGTATATCCCATACAGTATATTCTTTGATTAAAGGATAATCTGAGAGATTGATCATTTTGTTGTTTAGTCTGATGTTGAGGTTCATATGAATTGGTTGAAGAAAGGGAAGGGCCCTATCCAGCTCCATATATTTTATTAAACCTTGGAAGCTCTTAATTCTTTGCTAGAATACTATTTATAGAAGAAGTATTTAAGCTTATAGAAGTTAAGAAGTGGAGGGCTTTGGAGATGAAAGTATTACTTGTTATGTGGTTTTGCCAGATTTTAAATCATAGAGGGTACCATGTATCTTCCTTCGGGTTAAAATTTGAAATTGAGATAATTCTGTTTGCACAAATAACCCAGTAGTAAAGTTGAAAATCTGGCAGACTTAATCATCCTTTTTTAGGGTAGATTAAATTTTGATAGCTTATCCTAACCGCTTTTGGAAACCAAACGAATTTGGCCAACTCTTTATTGATTTTTTGAAGGAAGTCATTTGGGATGGCCATATTTGAAGCATTAAACTGATACAATAATTTAGGTAAAGCATTCATCCTTATAATGCCACTTTATATAATAGGGACAGATTCAGCTGCTGCCAGCTGTGAAGATCATGTAGAATGCCTGCCCAAACTTTTATAAGGTTGTTCTGATACATGGATGAGGAAGTATGCTCATATTGTATCCCTAAGTACCTGAAAGAGTATTCTGTTTTGAAAGGAGATTCCAAAAATAGATATTCTTTATGATGTAAGGGATTAATAGGAAAAACAAATGACTTCTTTTGGTTAACTTTATAGTTCGAGACTTTCGAAAATTTGTCAATTGTATTAATTAGCCTCTTAATATCTGAGATGGGGCATTCAAAGTGTATATTTAAATCATCTGCATAAGCAGATAAACTTACTTTGATATTCATAGTTTTAGGGGTGGACTGAAATGTGGCTTGGGAAATGTAAAGTAGCAGAGGCTCACTGTAAAGATTAAGGGGACATCCCTGTCTAGTTCCATTAAATATTCTGATAGGTTTGGATAAAATGTTGTTAATGTAGAGGTAAGTACATGATTTATTATACAGGGTTTCAATTATGTTAATGAATCCTTTGGGATGTTGAATTGAGCCATAGCCACAAATAAGAAATTCCAACTTACTCTGTTGAATGCTTTACAAGCATCAAGTACTAATCCATATCTCTGGTTCTTATCATTTTTAGTGAGATGTAACATAGCATCTAATGTTAAAGTGGTATTCCACATCTGTCTGTTTGACATAAATCCAGTTTGCTCAGGGGTAATTATATAGGACATAACTTTTTTTCAGTATCTCAGCTAAGACTGAAGACAAAATTTTAATATCCACATTAATTAGGGATATTGGCCTATAATTATGTGGACTGGATCTGTCCAAACTATTTTTAGGCATAAAAATTGTTTTGGAATTATTTAGATGACAATCGGATATACCATTTAGTTTAATGTGGTTATATACTTTCAACAGAATAGATGACAGAATCTGGTTAAATGTTTTATAGAATTCTGTAGTATATCCATCCAGGCCTGGTGCCTTACCTATTTTTAATATCCCTATGACATCAATTATTTCTTGTTGATTGAAAGGAGCATTAGAAGCTCTATTTGATTCTCTTTAAGAAAATATGTAATTTCTTTGGAAGAAGATTGTTGGTTACCCAGGCCATATAAATATATACATTTTATGGAATAGTTCTATTATTTGGGGGTCTGTTTTATAGATCTTATCTTGGTAATGAAGTAGCAAAATCCTGGCTGTTTCTTGTCTATTTGCAATAATTCTAGCCAAAGGTTCATAGGTTCATACTAGGTTATCTGCCCTAGGCCATTTATAAGCCAAGCCAGAGTGTGTTTGGCTTTCACCACCCATTTTAAATTAATTTTGCTATGCCCTTTTAAGAGGTTAGTATACTGTGCCTCTGTCTAACAGTGACAAAGAAGTGATACCCGGGGTAAACCTACGATCTCCCATTCACTCATCAAGATTCCTCTTGAAGAGTGTCAATGAGGGACTCTGCCTAACCTGGACTGGGATTTTATTCCAGAGTGAGGGGAGCCTCTGGGTTATGAATCTGTCCCTCCAGCATGTCCTATTTATTTCAGTGCTGAGGTTCAAGTCTCTCGAGCCCGTAGCTCAAGGGGATTTGGATTTTCTGAGGTGCAGCATGTCCATTAATTCTGGGTTGGACATGGCTTTATACATCAGGCACAGATTGCCTCTGAGCAGGCAGTATGCCACTGAGTAAAGATGGAGTTTCTTTAACCGGGCAGCATATGGCATCTGTTTGAGCCCATTGATCCTCTTGGTGAGGTACTTTTGGGGTCTTTCCAGTTGCTGCAGGTGTCTGGTAAGGTACATCCCAAAAGGGGCATTGTACTCAGTTATGGGCCTGATGAGGGATGAGTAAAGAGGCACGATGACCTCCCCTGATCTAGATGTGAATCCCTTCATGATTAGGTGGGCTATATAAAATGTTTTTCTAACCACTCCATGTAGTTGTCAAATGCGCGATGGCTATCAACTTGGGTCCCCAGGTCCCTAATTACTGCTTCTCTACTTAATGGATTACCACCTATGTGGCAATTTGTGAGCACTTTGTTTTTGCCAAAGGGGATGACTATACACCTTTTGGCGTTTAGCTTGAGGCCATGTCTCTGGCACCAGTTGTCTGTTTCTATGAGGCCCTTTTGGAGGATGCTTGTGTCGGCTGGAGATTATGGCGCCCAGTTTGCAGTTATCTGCGAACTTGGTCAGCCACAGTCCTTCCATGTTGGCCTGTACCTCCGAGAAATATATACCGAACAAGAGAGGTCCCAGGACTGAGCCTTGTGGGACGCCACTTGTAACTGGTTTGGAGTCTGACATGGCTCCAGCAATTCTAACCATGTGGGCTCTGTCCTTGAGCCAGTTTGCAACCCATCTAGTGACATAGGGGTTTATATTTAAGCTGGTGAGCTTATCTATAATGCCCGAGTGAGGTATTGTATCAAAGGCTTTTGCGAGGTCCAGGTAGGCTGTGTGGACCACCTTCCCCTCGTCAATGGCCTTGGTGACTGCTTCAAAGAAATCAACCAGGTTTAAGAGGCAGGATCTGCCCTTAACAAAGCTGAACTGGGTAGGATCCAGTGTCTGTAGGTCCCCAATATCTTTATTTATGAGGTCCATGATGATCCTTTCCATAGCTTTGCAGACCAAGCTAGTCAGGCTTATGGGGAGATAGTTTCCAGGATCCGATGAGGCACCACCTTTGTGGAGAGGGACCACTGTTGCGGTACGCCACTCTTTATGTACATATCCTGTAGTAAGGCTGAGATTGAACAGTAGTTTTATGTTTGGGTTTAGCTCTTCTTGGAGTTCATGTAGGATGCAGCCCGGGACACCGTCTGGTCCCATTGATGCTGTGTTTTTTGCTTTGGAGAGGGCAGCTGTTACCTGAGCATCTGAGATGTCAGGGGGGCAGCACTCTGCTTGGATAGATATTTGCCCTTTTGGTTGGGGGGGGGTTTGTGCTGAACCTGTCAGCTAGGATGTTGGCAATGTCTGTGGGTTCGGTGTATTTTTTGTCAATTTGGACTAATTCTGAGCATATCTGGGAATTCCCACCCAGGTTCCTAACATAACTAAAGAAAGCCTTGTGATTATCCTTAGTGTCCTGTGCAATTTTTCTCTCGAAGCTGGCCTTAGATGATTTTATGAGTGCCCATAGTTTTTTGCTAATACTGATCAGAGATGCCTTCCCTTTCTGGGATTTTGCTCTATCATGTAGTAGCTTCCTCTTTCTATTGTATAGTTTGTTTATTGCTGGGGTCCAACAGACAGGACGTCTGCCTTTGGAAGATTGGGTCTTGGTTTTATTTGGGATTGCATGATCCATGCATTCCTGAAGGTGTTCATAGAATGCATTTATAAAGGATTCTGCGGTCTGGGCCATATTTTCCACAGGCCCGGGGGCTTTGAAGGATTGCACCTCGGTTTTGAGGAGTGGGAAATTTGCTTTAGAGAAGTTTTTCACTGTGGTTTTCAGGGCAGGGGGTGGAGTCGGGATGTGAATATCCAGTGAGATTAGTTTATGGTCTGATCTTACCAGTGAGGGATATACTTCTGGTCTGGAGCATAGAGTCCCCATGTTGGTGATGATCAGGTCCAGTATGTTTTCCCCTCTTGTGGGAGTGGTAACAAGTTGTTCCATAGCATTTCAGTTTATAAATTCTAGGAACCTTTGGGCTAGGGTGTTGGAGCTAGAGTAATGCTCCCAGTCTATGTTTGGGTAGATGGGAATTGTACCCATTCTGAATATTTAGCTATGCATCTTAATTCATACAGGGAGTAATTGAGTTGATGTAGTTCAAATAGTTGTCTTTGGGTATTATTTATTAGGCTTTCAAAGTCAGAGTTTGGTTTAAGTTGAAATTTCTATTCTAATTCTATCAAATCAGCCACTAATTTATTCTCTTTTTCTTTTACCAATTATTTAAAATATGTTTCTTTCTGAATAAGGACCCCCTCATCTGTGCTTTGCAAGCTGCCCATTGGACATCATATGGGATATTAGTGCTCTGCATATTCTTATCCAAATGTAGTAAGATGTCTGATATCTCTTGAACTACCTCTGATTAAGTAGTAAATTGTTATTTAAGGACCAATTATAATTTCTAATTATTTTCACTAGTTTATCAGGAAAACTTAATTTCAAGGTAATTCTTGAGTGATCTGAAAAGTGCCTTGGTTCCTCGGAATATTTAATTTCCCCCTCTGCCAAAGTCTGGGAGATGAAGAAGAAATCTATCCTTGACCAGGTATTATGATATTTAGAGTACTATGTGTATAAATGTTTCCTGTTCTGTCCTTCTCCAAATGAGATAGGGTCTATCAAACATGAGTCAGCCATAAGTTCGACTAGGGCAGTTGATGCTTGCAAGATTTGTGAGGGTGGTTGCTGGTAAGGTCTAACCTTGGGTCAATAACCTCATTTCAATCTCCAACTATTATGTAATCATGATCAGGGAATTTAGTTAAGATATTGTGAATTTCTAAAATGAAATCTTGTTGTTTCTGACAAGGACCATAGACATTGAGAAAAAGGGTTGGTCTTCTATTGAATGACTTTGGAGCTATGAAATAACACCATCTGCACCTTTCATCTGAGTGGTGGTCTGTGATTGTTTGCTGGAAAGATTTTTTTAATAATAATAGCTACACTTTTTGATTTGGAGTTATCCCAGTTGCAATTATTGCTTTAATCCATTTTTTATTTAGGACTCCTTTCCAATCATCTCTAAGCATGTGCGTTTCTTGTAAAAACCATATACGTGCCTCCGATTTAAGAATTAGGTACATCAACAGATTTTTCTTATTTTCATCTTGCAACCATCTCACATTCCATGAATCTATAATCGACATTCCCCGGAATTAATCTGTGAAATGAATGTTACAGTTACTGATTTGTAATATTTGTCTCTACGAGACTCCAGAAGATTTTAATAAATGTAAGGTAAATAAAGGCAAAGAAAAGGGGAACACAAAAGGCATATTCTCAGCAGTAGGATCAAACTCTTTCAAAACTAATACTTTGCCTACCCACCCACCCCACTTGTTTGAAAGAGAATGACAAGATAAGGTTACAAAAGCAAACATTAATAGATGTTGTTTCACATGAGAAATTATGTAACCTATGAAGAACATTCCAAACAATTCTTCTAAAAACTTAACAACTCCAAGATATATATACAACAGCAATATAATTCCTAGAATCGTTATCCCTTACCCTTCTTACAAGGAATCCATTCTTCCCCTAGTTGAAAATAAAGCCACGATAATATTTACTGAACATACAGTACAATTAACCCCTGTAATGACAGCATTACATATGTGGCAGTTCAGAATCAGATATGATAACTAGAACTAGATTGGTTAACATGAGTAGTATGGAGATTCTACTTTACATACAAAGCCTGATGAACATTATTAACAAAGCTACTTAATATATATTTAACTAAGAGTGATTTAGAGGCTTGATAAGAACAATGTAGTATATTATAACATCACTATTTAACCTTAAGGAGAGCTGTGTATAAACTTCCCAGCCTTAAGAAAATATAGGAGCAGTTTAATTTCAGGTAATAGATAAATCTGACAGTAGCATAAACTGCTATATCAGCAAGAACTCAAAAAGCTTAGACCGTGTGTTATTACATGAAGATCATATAATATGTCTTTGCTATCGAACACCACACATTCTGCATTTTAGTTAGCTTGAAAGCATCTTTTTCTATATAGTAGATCAGTACATATCTGACAATACTTCCCTGTATTGTCCACATTCTTATATCATAAATCATAAGTTCTTTTTATATATCCAAGTAATGCTGTTGTTGTCTTTCAGCTTTTCCCAGTTAGGGGTTGCCACAGCGGAACTCCGGTCTGCTAATGATTGGCAGTAGATTTTCTCGAACGCCGAGGTGCCAGCTCGACGTTCAACCTTCAACGAAGGCACGCCATTTACACATGTCTTTCGAATGCCCACCCAACTGTGGGGAGGACATGCAGACTCCACACAGAAGGCACTCCCTGCACTCCAGCCGATATATTAATATATATATATATATATATATATATATATATATATATATATATATATCCAAGTAATGTTAAAAACCATAAATGTAGGAAATAGCATTAAATAGTCCTGGACTGAATCAAACATGTTACAGTTTTATCTCTTTTAACCTCTATATTTAGCTTAATCACAAAAACTGAAAGTCATCTTTGAAATTCAAAAGTAACTTTAGTCGCTGCTAGAGTTTCATAAACATTGTCGATCAACTGCATTATGTTTGCCTTTCAAAGTCATGCAAAGAGCAAACAGTATTTGTTTTGAGCAGAACATGGATCTTTTGCCAGTCTTATTAGTGCATCTTGCGCTTCAGGGGAAGGCTTAGATGGTAATACAAGAAGTTGTTACTTAAATTTGCACCTACCTCCCAACAGGAACTAACAGATTTGTTCTTGGGGGCCACTTACTGTCTACAGACAACTTCCGGTTACACTTTATTAAACTTATAATTTTTAGAACATAGCTAGTTTTCTCAGTAAACCATAACTACCACCAATGGCAGACTCATCTAATAAGACAAATAAACAAGAGACCAATGTTTTTAAATCTGCTTACAAGGGAGTTTATGGATCTGGAGCTTTACAAAAGCATTTCACAAAAACACATTTGGCTTCTTTAGGTGAGTCTACAGCAAACTTGACATCATTGCTTATGAAAATCAGCATATTTGGATAACTCAATTGAAATTTTATTTTCCATTTTATAAGTTCCGCACAGTAAGGAGAGAGCTTTTGATGCATTTCTTTGATGACTAAGTGGAGGTCTTGTGATAGGGTTATTTTATGCCCTTACCATATAATCTGCTTTTGTTTTTTAGCTGCCAACAGCACTCTTTGAATATCCTGGAAGTTGAGCAATTTAAACTAGATCTGTCTGGGGGTATTGGTGTTCTGTCTTATATATAAGGCCCTATGAGCTCTCTCAATAACAATCCCATTAGTATTTGCTTCAGTTTGGAGAATAAACTCGAATAATTGCAGGGTTATCTTGGTTAGCACATTGTGATTGTAAGATTCTGGTATATCTTTTATTAAGATATTGTTGCACCGACTCCTTGCCTCCAAATCAATAATTTTCTGTTGAATGTCTAGTAAAGTAGAACCTTTGGCACTCATCTCATCTTTCAGTAGGGTTATCTGGAATTCATTAGCTTTGGCATTCTCCTCTATATTATCCATGCACCACACAATCTGGTTTATTTTGTTGCCAAAGCTAGATAACTGTTTGGAAAACCCTTGCACTGACATCTGGACTGGTAATAGGGCTTCTTTAAGTTTGTCCATGTGAATACTCAACTCCGAGTTCTGTTTTGCATTGGATTTGGTTAGTTCCAGCTGTTTATTTAATTTCTGTCTCTTGGATATAGTCTCCTTTTCTGGGGTGGCTATTGCAGATAATTTAGTCTTGCTGGTTTGTGTCTCCATATTTTCAGATTCTTTCAACATTTCCTTTCAGTGATGGTGATCTGATTCTGATTTAAGCTTATATTTTGCTTGTTAAAGGCCTGGAGTTTACATGTGGTGGTTGGTCTCCTGATTATCCTGAGGCTTTAATTAGCAGATATTCTCTGAATTTAAAACTGAAGCACCTCATTTAGGTCAGATACATTCGAAGGTTGCATATATTCAGTGAAGATTTCTGTTTTCAGATGTAATTAAGTGGCTAGTTGTCTGATTCTGTTATTTTGGACAGGAGCCTTATGGAGAGGGTGTTCATAGGACGTCCACCATCTTGGAATCCCCATGTGATGAGACTTCATCATTTGAAATACATACATACACACATATATATATATATATATATATATATATATATATATATATATATATATATATATATATATATATATATATATTATTTAATAGCATTAATAATATAAAGTATATACCAAAAGGTATACTTTCTGTGTAAGTAAGGGGGTAATCTATTCTTTGAAAAATCCCTGCAACCTTTTTTATATTGGGGAGCCCAAAAGAATGTTTAAAGTTAGATTTATGGAACATCTAAGGGATATTAGAAATCAGAAGGAAGATAAAGTCATCTCTGCCCATTTTAAAGCTTCACACAAAAGT
>NC_056727.1:1132294082-1132324082 GCF_019279795.1 Protopterus annectens | reverse complement strand
AAAGGATCATGCCTGCCACTTCTGTCAACAATCTTCAGCATCTTGACTTTGTTTTATTCCTTCCTTATATAATATTTTTGGTGTGAGATTTCATCTATGCCTCACTCTTAATACCTGTTCACTCACCCTATGCATTTTTTTGAATTTCAGATTTTATATTAGAAGACTTTTTGCTCTTCATTTATTCCTTCTCCCATCATTTCCTTATCTATTTGTTTGCAGTTTCCTGCACTCTCCTCCGGTTTTCATAACTCATCACTAAAAGACTAAACTGGCAAGAATTCCCCTACTACCTAGTATATACCCAACTACTAACACTCCACAAAATAGTCTACAAATCCCAATCCTGCCCAGCGCTAAATAACATCATTAAACTGTACAACCCAAACAGAACACTTAGGTCTACAGATAAAGAGTTTCTTTCTATATCCAAACCCTCAAAGACAGCTGGACAAAGCCTCTATACCTACTGTGTTGCAAAAGCGTGGAACTCTCTTCCATTTACTGTGAGAACTATGGGTCTACCCATTTCAACAAAAAACCTATTTGTCCGATACCTTTTTGTCAAACCCTATTCGTCAAAGCCTTAATCAAGTGAATGTTAATTTAAGCAAAATTTTTCACAAGGGAAAAAAAACAGTTGGCCAACATAGAAAACATCTCAAAATTTGCAAAATTTAAAACCCTCCCAGGTGGTGTCTGTGCCCCCCCCCCCCCAACTAAATAGACTAACTCTGAGATCACACTATAGTTGGAAAAAGGTCAAATTCCCAATGATGGTCAAGCATTTTCCCCCCTGGGAAAAAATTAAATTAAACTAACATTTGATGGATTAAGGCTTGGATGAATAGGATGTGACAAAAAGGTATTTGACAAATATATTTTTTGACAAAGTGAAGCCGACCTAAGAGCTACTACTAACCTACTTGCCTTTAAAACAGTACTGAAACAACACATGATCGACCCTGGCAGTGCCCTTGCTCTGATCCAGGCTAATCTATTCAACTGATCAGGCTAGACTGAATCTTTCTCTCTCTCTGTCTCTATCTCTCTTTCTTTACTTTATCACTCTGCATCATTTACTTGTATATCATGTACTGCTATGTTTTCTTGTTAATATAAATCTCTAGTTACCATCTGCCTCATAAAATGTACCTGCTTACTTTTAACTCATGAAATGTTTATGTTATCTGTATAAATTTTGTACATCTCTGTATGTAACTGGAACTTTTCTCCCATGGCCTCCGCTGAAAATGGGTTGTTTCTGACCCAGTCAGACCATCCTGGTAAACAAATGTCAAATAAATAAATAATTAAATAAATAAATAACTTATTCTGCTTTTACCTTTCCCCAGTTTTTCCCATTTCCACATGTTGCTTGACTTTCCCTTCTTTGTTTTCTTTTCTTCTATTTCCTTAAGTTTCTGCTTGCTCCCTCTTCTTCAGACATTGTTCTATCAGTCTTGTTTATATCCACCATTTATTTTGTAGTAATCCAAATTCATGTATCAATTCCCGCAAGGTTTTGGATACTGTCTAACCTCCTGTCCCTTCTTTCATTACCTCCCACTCTCACATTACCCTCATTTCCTTCCATTTTTTTACTTGTTTCATTCTTATGAATGTGTCCCATCTTCTTCCTCCAATGTTTCTTTATTTTCCTTGTGCCATCTCTTCAGTGCCTCCTCATTCGTTCTTTTAAATTATTCCCATTATCCAATTTATTCTCTCTTTCATCTTTTGGTCTTGCCTTTCTCTTCATCTGCCTATGCAGATTATATGCTAAGACTTGTGTGAGCATACATAGGAGTTCCCAGCTCTTTTTTTTTTCCAACTCAGTCTTAACTTGTTTTTTGAGATATTTCTCTTTTTCCCTTTCTTTATCCGCCACTCCAAGTCTTTCTATAATTTTATTACTTTGGTCTCTACTGGGTCAATTATGAGGTTTCTTAGTACATGCATTATAAGTAGGAGAATCATCATTCTAATTATATTAATTCTTCCTAATTGTGTGCAAATGTTATGTTCCCTTCTCCAGCATCTGCTGAATTTTCTATCTCCCATTTTCCAAATTATTTTGCATTGATTACTTAATGTGTGTCCTACATGTATTCCTAGATACTTGCAGTATTCCCTCTCCTGGATGTGTCTCACTCAACCATTTCATATTTCTTCTCCTACCTTAATCACCACTGTCTTTTTCTGGCTGAATCTTGCCTTAAAGACTTTTCAACTCCTGCAAAATCTGTTATTATTCGTTTTATAGCCATTTCAACATTTTACAAATAAGCATACAGTTATTATAATATATTAGAAACCCTGAGTATACTCCCATTCTTCCCTTTTTGCCAGCTTTTCTGTGACTAGAATAAAGATCCCTGGAGGAGATAGTATGTTTGTCTTGTCTTCATTTGTGCTTTTAGTGCCTTGGAATCTCCTTTGCATAACATTACCTCAACGTCTAACTCATTGTAAATTGCCTCAGTCCTAAAAAAAATCCTCATTTGGCTTTTTTCCTCTTATCTCCCAGAGGAATATGTATCTGCCTGAGCAAAGACCTTTTGGAGGTGAAAAAAATGACCCCTGCCTGCTCTTCTCTATCCATGAACTCCATTGGGGCCCACCTATTATTTTCTGACCTTCCTTTTACAAAACCACTCAGCCTGTCCTTATTCCAAGCAGAATCTCATCCTGTCTCCTTTCTGGCCTTTTTGCCATCACCTTGATGACTTTTTATTAAAGAGATTGGTCTGTAATCTACTACTTGCATCCTGCTTCCATCCCTTTTTTGCTCTCAGTATGACCTTGACTTTTTTCATTGTGTCTGTTGTTTCCTCTGTTTCACTTGTCCTTTCATATTCATTCTTCACAACTGTCTACATTAACTCTTTAGTCCACCTGTAGAACTCTAACAGGTAGCCATCGGGGCTCCCTATGCTTTTGTCCTAAATTACAATCACTAGCTCTTTGATCTCCACCATCTTTGTCTTTGCATTTAGTTTCTCCTTCTGTATTCCTTTTACTCAGTAGCCCCTTTCTCTATATGTAACCTCTGAAAAGTCTCCCTTTTCCTTTCTCTTTGTTGGTATGTTTGCTGGTATTGTCCTCTAAAGTTTTTCTACACCTGATGTCATCCACCAGGCTCTCTCTTTCCCCCCTAAGCTTGGCATCTCTCTTTCTAACCTTTTCATTCTTTAAACTTCTTTGCAAAATGTTTCCACTGTTCCTCCGTGGTTATCCAGTAGTTGTCTTTTTAATTCTCTTGTTCTACTTCCACTGCAGTTGTTAGCTTTCCTTCTAGCTCAGTTTTTATTACTGCTTCTTCTTTCATTGGTGCTTCTCTCTGTATACCATTTGTCACATGTCCCTTTATATCCTATGGACTTATCCTTCCAGCTTTATCTCCTCCTCCTCATTCTGCCTCCTTTTCACCCATCATCTCTCATTGTTTTCCCTAACTGTTCCTTTAATTCCATCCCACTAGTGTTTTCCAAATTCAGCTGTGTCAGTAGTGTTATCCATTGTTGTATCCTCTTTCAGTTTTTGTGATTGTCACTTCCTTTCCTGATCTTTCTCTTTGCACACTTGTACCCTTTCATTCACTACATCCTACTTTCTTTTTTTTTTTTTTTTTTTTTTGGAAAACCATCTTGTAGAACTATGGCATCTTTTTGTATAATAATATTACACAGTTTGCATTTATCGGGATATGTTTTATCTACAGCTTATATTTTCTGTTATGTTTGAGAATAATAGAAAACAGTTCAAGCAGAAATTATGTCATTATAGAGCCCAGTGGAACAGCACTGGTAATTCCCACAGGGTGGAAACGTAAGCCCTAGTTGATGCTGTTTGTCCTGTTGCTTTACTAGCTTCTTTTTCTTTGAGTTACATACACATTAACATTTAATGGTTTTAATTTGTCAGTTATTCCATTATACATAATAGTGTTAAATGCTGCACCAAGTTCAGGATAAGCAGTATGCTCTATCAGCCTTCCATCAAATGGTGGCCTTACCGCATTGCAAAAGATTCAAAAGTCAAGATCTCACCTTATCAAAATGATAATGTTCCAACATCTAGCAGAAGTAGATCCTCTGTGTTATTTTGCATATGCTCTGTTATGACTCTTTACATGGTTTTACACAGAATACTGGTCAGACTGATGTAATCGATCATGAAGGTTTGACATAAAAAGTAAGTAGTTTTTGTACTTTATTTAACTTAAATTTACTTGTATGACTGAGATATTTTTGAAAACTATGTGGTATGTTTTTCTTTTATAGATCTCATTAAGATTGTCATTTTATCAAAAGTCTTGTTGGAATTTACCTGCACATTTGGGTCTTAATGGTATGTGTTCAGGAATGCAAAGCTAGTAATATTAAATGTTTCACAGAAAGTATCTTGCATCGTCCAGTTAAAATTACACCACTTCCTGTGATGTCCATCTACAAAAATCAGCAGTGTACAGCATATGAGTTATTAGGAGTATTTATGGAATATGAGGTGCTTACAATTCCACGAGGAAGACACTCCCTGTAAACAATTGGTCAGAACTTAACCCAATGGCAAAATTAACTGTAAGCATGTTTTTTGTTGGAAGGCAAGCCCTTCTGCATGTGTGGGGCAAGACCAATGAACACCCATACTTAAAAACACCAAAGACATGGTTACACAGATAGGAATAAGGGATAAATGTGCCAAAGGAAATGATGAGTCACAGCAGGGTCATACTTAGAAAATGCACTGGCAGTGCCTTGCTATGGAAAATAGTGATTGCGGACTGCTGATTTCTAATTTGGTGATTTGTCATGGAGTCTGTTCTTGATAAGTAATAGAGTAGCCTTTTTCAGTACTGTTATGAGTTGGTTCCATAAGAAGAGCCTCTCTAGTTCGCAGCCAGGTTATCACTATCTTTATTACCTGTACTGGTTTGTTTCACAAATTCAGATCTGATTAACAAGCCCTTGTCAGCCCTATAAGATGAATACTGATTAAAAAGTCCTTGAACCCGCTACAGAAAATGTCTTTAACATGAGTAAGAGTACACCCCATCAAAGTGATTTGCTGTCTTAGAGGCTGTGCCAGTGATAAGAATGTTCATCTTCAATGATTCTGTGGCTTAAAATCAGCAGTGATATTTATATAATTGTCAGTTATGGTGAAAATTGTCAGTCTAGGAAAGAATTGGTCTCTGTATTTTATAAATTGTTTACAT
The DNA here is from genome assembly GCF_019279795.1 of Protopterus annectens. Classification (NCBI taxonomy): domain Eukaryota; kingdom Metazoa; phylum Chordata; order Ceratodontiformes; family Protopteridae; genus Protopterus; species Protopterus annectens. The sequence goes on along the minus strand of NC_056727.1, from coordinate 1,132,318,861 downwards.
TCTGACCAATTTACATAAATTGTCTATACTGCAGTACATAGTTTGACTCATCTGCAACATAGCCTCCTGGAATTCTCCATGTGTCTTATACTGATTTGATTTTGTGTGTTAAGTAGTGTCATATTAATGACACCAATGAACAGTTGTTAAATTGTTGCAATTTTATAGACTCAGACTTCACTTGCAGGCTATTTAGAGGTTTGGCCCAAAATTCTTCTTCTAAAATATGAAGAATAATTTTATACCATAAAGGAAACTAGATGTTCATAGTGACACATTCAGCATATTTGAGACTATCAGCATATTATTAAACATTAATAAGTGCAAACCAATAGACTGTTTCCAAATCAGTAAAAAGAAATTAGGAATGAACCAAGCCAAGGACCACTTTGAATGTAGTTTATTTAGCACTTTCATTCCAGGTAAAAAGAGACTTCTTCAGAACAGCTTGGTCCATTCCTAATTTATTATTAATGCAGCAGCGAGTGGAAGAGTGACTTTTCACTGATTTATAAGTATTTTTTTGGCTACTTATTTCCGACTGCTTTTTCTCGCTGAAAAGTGAGTTTCTATAACTAAATAAGCTCTGCAAAGTTGATTTACTACATTATTGTTTGTTTTCCTGAACTTTTTTGCACTTTTAAAGTTTGTTTTGCTTAAATTAACTGGTAGGCTACACACTCAAGTGCGCTAGCCGATTTAAAGCATTTACTGTTGTTACTGTATCTGTTTTCTGCTACTTTGTAAGAAAAAAAAAACAAAAAAAAAAACAAAAAAAAAATCCTTGTTTCCCACATTTACTGAACTAGAATAGTCCAGTCTTAAGGTATTGCTGATCTCTGGACTGTGTCATAGTTCCTGTGTTGCCCATATCCTTGTTTGGATAGGAGGAAGCTTCCTTGTTCAACAGTGGGAGTGTGGAGCTCTGAGCAGTCTATCTGTCCCTAAAGGAGTGGTTCTAGCCCAGTAACTTGTAGCTTATTGGCCGTTTTGGGCCATTTCCTAGCTCTTTCTAACCCCCTGCTATAAAGCCAGCTTTAGCACACTTTTGCACATGTAATTGACTCAGCACAGCTCCTCGTGGTGTCCTGCAGAGTTCTACATGCAGCAGCGAGTGGAAGAGTGACTATCCATTGATTTATAAGTATTTTTTTGGCTACTTATTTCTGACTGCTTTTTCTCGCCAAAAAGCGAGTTTCTATAACTAAATAAGCTCTGCAAAGTTGATTCACTGCATTATTGTTTGTTTTCCTGAACGTATTTGCACTTTTAAAGTTTGTTTTGCTTAAATTAACTGGTAGGCTACACACTCAAGTGCGCTAGGAGATTTAAAGCATTTACTGTTGTTACTGTATCTATTTTCTGCTACTTTGTAAGAAAAAACCCCCCAAAAAAACAAAATAAAATCCTTGTTTCCCACCTTTACTGAACTAAAATAGTCCAGTCTTCAGGTATTGCTGATCTCTGGGCTGTGTCATAGTTCCTGTGTTGCCCATATCCTTGTTTGGATAGGAGGAAGCTTCTTTGTTCACCAGTGGGAGTGGGGAGCTCTGAGCAGCCTATCTGTCCCTAAAGGAGTGGTCCCAGCCCAGTAACTTGTAGCTTATTGGCCGTTTTGGGAAATTTCCTAGCTCTTTCTAACCCCCTGCTATAAAGCCCACTTTAGCATGTTTTTGTGCTTGTAATTGACTCAGCACAGCTCCTCATGTTGTCCTGCAGAGTTCTACAAGCAGCAGCGAGTGGAAGAGTGACTTTTCATTGATTTAGAAGTATTTTTTGGCTACTTATTTCCGACTGCTTTTTCTCACCGAAAAGCGAGTTTCTATAACTAAATAAGCTCTGCAAAGTTGATTTACTGCATTATTGTTTGTTTTCCTGAACTTTTTTGGACTTTTGAAGTTTGTTTTGCTTAAATTAACTGGTAGGCTACACACTCAAGTGCGCTAGCCAATTTAAAGCATTTATTGTTGTTACTGTATCTATTTTCTGCTACTTTGTAAGAAAAAAAAAAAATATATCCTTGTTTCCTGCGTTTACTGAACTAGAATATTCCAGTCTTCAGGTATTTCTGATCTCTGGGCTGTGTCATAGTTCCTGTGTTGCCCATATCCTTGTTTGGATAGGAGGAAGCTTCTTTGTTCACCAGTGGGAGTGGGGAGCTCTGAGCAGCCTATCTGTCCCTAAAGGAGTGGTTCCAGCCCAGTAACTTGTAGCTTATTGGCCATTTTGGGCCATTTCCTAGCTCTTTCCAACCCCCTGCTATAAAGCCCGCTTTAGTGCACTTTTGTGCGATTTTGTGCATAGCGCAGCATCGGGCAGTGCCGCTTAATCAGGTTTAAACTATTCCCGGCTCCACAAAGTCTTCTCTTCATTTTTTCCCTTAGAACTGCTCTAACTCTCAATCTAAACATTCTATTCTCAATCTAAAAACCCCACATTTGCTCTTATAAGCATTTTGTATAATCTAAGCACTTTTTAACTAAAAAAAGCACTATATCCTCCTAAAATCCCCTTGAGTACCCTATCCCCTATAGGTCCTTTCTGATTCAGTTACATAGCAGTTCCTTATACTATTCTAGCATGTTGAAGGGACAGATGCTGGCTTCCTCTCCAGTTCAGCTGGTGAATCTGGGAATCTTGAAGCAATGTTACAACTGCCTCATGTGCACAGACAACCCTCTCCTCCTCCCAACAAATACAAATATATGTGAGAGATGCAACCATATAGCCAAACTGGAGGCTGAGCTCTTTCGACTCAGTACTGGCATAACCAGTCAGGAGGAGAAGGTAACCACACACACCACAAATCCAGTCTCACATAGACCTACCACAACTGCAAACCAAACACATAAACACACAAAAACATACTCGGAGGCTCTTAATAAAAATCTGCCAAAGCAACAGAGACCTCCAAAACAGACATCCAAGCAACCACTACCTCAAAACAAAACACATGCAACACATAGTTCACAAAGTCAGTGTACCAAACAGTCACAGCCCTTAAGGCTAAACAACATACCTGATACACTTGTAATAGGTGACTCTATAGTCAGACACACTGACATCCCGCTCGCCAGGCTGAACAAGGAAAAGGTCATAGTAAGCTGCCTGTTGGGCGCTAGAATCCGCCACATAACACAAGCACTCAGGTCACTCCAAAGCAGGTACAATTATGACTCAGTCATTGTCCATGCTGGTGTGAATGACTTGAGACGTACCTGCCTGGACTACATGAAAAGAGACATAGAGGAGCTCTCTGATTATGTAGCCCAGGCCGGTATGACCCTGACCTTGAGCAGCATCTTACCCTCACCAAGAATGATGCCACAGTACAAAGACAAAATGATCAATTTTAACAATTGGCTTAAGTATTGATGTCATTCTAAGGGGATCCAATGTCTGTCTGCTTGGGATGACATGCTCGACAAGCCACGCTGCTTCATAAGGGACGGCTTGCACCTGTCACCCCTGGGCTTTTGGATATTGGCAAAGGCTCTTGCCACCCCCATAGTGCCTTTTTTAGGCAAGGCTCAAAAGCAAACCCACCTTCCTAAAAAACACAAGTAGAAAGACACTAAGGGTAATGCTGCTCAACGCCAGAAGTCTAAACCTCAAGATGCACGCTCTCGAAGCCCTCCTCAGTATGGAGAACATCAATGTCTGTGCAGTGACAGAAACCTGGTTCAAGGCTCCTGAGAGCACCCCAGCACTACCAGGTTATACCTCATATCATGCTTTTCGGCCCCAGAACTTGGACCGAACTACAAAAGGAGGGGGAGTATCCATATTCATCAAGGATACCCACACCTCCAGGTTAGTGGCTATGCACGAAGCATCGGAGACCAGCCACGTGCAACTAACAGTGGGCAAAACTGCCCTAAAACTTGTAGCATGCTACAGACCACCCTCTTAAACTCAGGATCCCCACTCAGCCTTCCTAAAGACACTGGAGAACATGAAGGTCTCTCCAAACACCATCATATTGGGGGACTTCAACTACCCAAACATAGACTGTGAGCATTACTCAAGCCCCAACACCCTAGCCCAAAGGTTCCTAGAATTCATAAACTCAAATGCTATGGAACAACTAGTCACCTCTCCCACAAGAGGGGAAAACATATTAGACCTGATCATCACAAACAAAGGGACACAATGTTCCATACCAGAAGTATACCCATCATTGGTAAGATCGGACCATAAATGAATCTCCCTGGAAATCCATATCCCGTCCCCACCCCCAGCACAGAAGACCACAGTGAAGAACTTCTCAAAAGCTGACTTCACACTTCTTAAAACCGAAGTGGAATCCTTCAAGGCCCCAGGGCTAGTGGAAACCACAGCCCACTCTGCTGAATCCTTTATAAACGCATTCTATGGACACCTACAGGAATGCATGGATCATGCAATCCCAAATAAAACCAAGACCCATTCCCTCAAAGGCAGGCGTCCTGTCTGGTGGACCTCAGCCATTAATAAGCTATACAACAGAAGGAGGAAGCTACTACATGATAGAGCAAAATCCCTAAAAGGGAAGGCATCTCTGATCAGTACTAGCAAAAAACTACGAACACTCATAAAATCATCCAAGGCCAACTTTGAGAGAAAAATTGCACAAGACACTAAAGATAATCACAAGGCTTTCTATAGTTATGTTAGAAACCTGGGTGGAAACTCCCAGATATGCTCAGAGTTAGTCCAAAATGACAAAAAATACACTGAACCCACAGACATTGCCAACATACTGGCAGACAGGTTCAGTGCAAATCCCCCCCCCCCCACCAAAAGGACAAATATCTATCCCAGCAGAGTGCTGCCTCCCTGACATCTCAGATGCCCAGGTGAGAGCCGCCCTCTCCAAAGCTAAAAACACAGCATCAATGGGACCAAGACGGTGTCCTGGGTTGCATGCTACATGAACTCCAAGAAGAGCTAAACCCACACATAAGGCTGCTGTTTAATCTCAGCCTTACTACAGGATATGTACCCAAAGAATGGCGTACAGCAACAGTGATCCCACTCCACAAAGGAGGTGCTTCTATGGACCCTGGGAACTTCCGCCCCATAAGCTTGATGAGCCTGGTCTGCAAAGCTATGGAGAGGATCATTATGGAACTCATAAACAAAGACATTGGAGACCTACAGACATTGGATCCTACCCAATTCGGCTTTGTTAAGGGCAGATCCTGCCTCTTGAACCTGGTCGACTTCTTTGAAACAGTCACCAAGGCCATTGATGAGGGTAAGGTAGTTCACACAGCCTAGCTTGACCTTGCAAAAGCCTTCAACACAATACCCCACTCCGGCATCATAGACAAGCTCTCCAGCTTAAATATAAACCCCTATGTCATAAGATGGGTTGCGAACTGGCTCAAGGACAGAACCCACAAGGTCAGAATTGCTGGAGCCATGTCAGACTCTAAACCAGTCACAAGTGGCGTCCCATAGGGCTCGGTCCTGGGACCCCTCTTGTTCGGTATTTATTTTTCTGAGGTACAGGCTAACATGGGAGGATTGTGGCTGACCAAGTTCGCAGATGACTGCAAACTGGGCACCATAATTGATTCTCCGGCGGACACAAGCATCCTTCAAAAGGGTCTCATAAAAATGGAAAACTGGTGCCAGAGCCATGGCCTTAAACTAAACGCCAAAAAGTGTATAGTCATACCCTTTGGGAAAAACAAAGTGCCCACAAATTACCACATAGGTGGTAATCCATTATGTATGGAAGAAGTAATTAGGGACCTAGGGACCCAAGTTGACAGTAACCTCTCATTTGACACTCACATTGCCAAAGTGGTTAGAAAGACCTTATATATTGCCCACCTTGTCATGAAGGGATTCACATCTAGATCGGGAGAGGTCATTGTGCCCCTTTACTCTTCCCTCATCAGGCCCATAATTGAGTACAATGCCCCATTTGGGATGTACCTTACCCGACACCTGCAGCAATTGGAAAAACCCCAAAAGTACCTCACCAAGAGGATCAAGGGACTCAAACATATGCCACATGCTGCCCGGCTAAAGAAACTCCAGCTATACTCAGTAGCATACCGCCTACTCAGAGGTGATCTATGCCTGACGTACAAGGCCATGTCCAACCCGGAATTAATGGACATGCTCCACCTCAGAGTATCCAAATCCACCAGAGCTACACGAGCGAGAGATTTGAACCTCAGCACAGAAATAAATAGGACATACTGGAGGGACAGATTCATAACCCAGAGGCTCCCTTCACTCTGGAATAGAATCCCAGTCCATGTTAGGCAGAGCCCCTCACTGACTCTTTTCAAGAGAAATCTTGACGAGTGGATGGGAGATCGTAGGTTTACTCCGGGGGTGACTTCTGTGTCACTGCTAGACAGAGGTACAGTAAACTAAACCTTAAAATGGGCACAGTATACTCATTCCAAGGGGTGGCGAAAGCCAAACACACTCTGGCTAGGCTTATAAATGCCCTAGGACAGATAGCCAAGTATGAACCTATGAACCTATGAACCTATTACTTTTAGTAAAAGTGCAAGTTTGCTCTAATACAAGGAATATACAAAATGTCCTTATCACTGAAGAATGTGTTTTTTCTCGAACAAAGCCGCAACTTTCTTCATTTTAAGTATCCACATTACTTTTATATCATTTAGCAAATGTGTAGTGCACCAAAAAGAGGTTTAGAAGCTGCCATCAGACAGCTTTGCAGATATGTTTCTCAAAGATCTTTTAAATATTCTCCACGTTTTACCTTTAAATTAATAGGTAGTGAATAAACCCTGTTCACGTAATGGTCTAAGTAGAGATTTAAATAATATTGCCATAATAGATATCATCTTGTACCCATATGCAAATTCTAAAAATTGTAGTTAGGATGTACAAGTTTTATTTGTCATCCAAACATCGGCTGAGAAGGCCTTACTCCTATAGCACAATGTGGTTTAACTTAATATGTCATGAAAGCTCTATGAAGACGTAGTCGTTTTAATAACTTTTTAAATGTTATCATCAGCTCCATTTTACTGGGGATAATGATGACTTAGTGTAATATGAGTAATACCATAGTTGTCAATATATTGTCAAAACTCATTTGACACAAACTGTGTACCATTGTCTGCAATCAGTTCAGTAAGTACTCCATATCTTATGAATATGGCCTGTTGCATCTTGTTCTGCAAGTGGACTCCTTAGAAGACAAATAAGGTAAACAGGTATGCCTCCTCCTATAAGAACCTGACAAATATTGCCATGGTCCACATCGTCAATAAGTTTAGAATAGCCAATAAAACAGAAGTGAATATTTTTTTTTCTGTAAAACCCATGCTTTCTTCATTTCTGACAAGTGTTGGCAATTTGATTTTTGGTGGCATTGCCCTTTCTTAAACCAGTTTGTACATCAGGTAGTTATCAGTATATCTATATATATATATATATATATATATATATATATATATATATATATATATTGCTGGAATCTAGTTTGCTGACCTTGCTGGCATGTAAAATAAATGCAATTGTTTGATAGTTTGAGCACTAATTAGCATTACCCATTTTAGGATTAGAATATAAATTAACTTTTTCTATTTTCACGACCACTGTCATGCTTTCTAAATTTGCTGGTATGTTCACTAGGACTACCATGGCTTCCTATGGACTTTTCACTAGCAAAACTTTCTAGGACCCATAGAATTTCACACTCCAGCATATATGGTTCTAGATCAGAGACTGTACCATCATATCTATCAGTGCTGTTAGGATCCTCCCTGTATAGTTCTTCTGCATAATTCTGCCACCTATTCTTACCTTTTCTGCTTTTGTTAGATCTCTGTTATCTTTGTCTTTTATCATGCCCATTTCACGCAGTACTTTCCCTTATTATCACTAATTTTCTTGCCCACTTCTCTTGTCTTACCTATTTATGGGCTTCTTCCATTTATTTGCATTGCCCATTAAAACATATCTCATTATCTGTCCTTACTGTTCTATGAGACTTTGCATTTAATTTGACAATTTGTTTCTTCTCTCCAGTGCTTGTTTTCTTCACCCTTTTTCTTTGGCTGTTTTTAAACATCAAGAGATAGCAATTTTGCCTTCCCAATCTTCCTTTTATTTAGAATATTTTTGAAGCCACCTCCCGAATAATATCACAAGTCTCAGAACTTAGTTCTTCAGGTACTCTATCCACCAAGTCTAATCCCTTAAAACTATTCTTCACCTCCACTACATACCTTGTATCTCACTGGCATAGATGCCTTTCATGTTTTCTTTAAGTTCATTCGACACTCTTCAATAAGAAGCTGATGGTCCTAGATGCTCTTCTGTCCAGGAGGTGTTTTAGTGGAATGTATCGAACCCTTCCATAATTGACCGCAAAGCATATAGTCAATCAGATTTTAGTATTGACAATCTGGTGACAGCCACGTGTAAGGGCACCTCATGGTGTTTAAAGAATGTTTGCTTTGATCATTAAATTGTCTTTGCAGAATTCTCCTAGTTTATGTCTCAATTCATGTTGCACTCCAAGGTTCATAGATTAGTACTAGGCTAACTGCCCTTGTGAGCCATTTTAAGCCTAGCCAATTATCCCTTGTGAGACTCAATCTGCATCTTGTGTTTGTAAGGCAAACACTTTAACCATTAGGCCACACTCCCAACCCCCAACAAGGATAAACTTACCTCCTATTCCAGTTCAGCCTTGACTACCAATTTTAGCATTCCAATCACCTGTGATGAACGTATTATCTTTGACATTGTTATGTGCAAAGGATGCTGCAGATCCTCATAAAACTGGTAATTTCCTCATTCTTCAGTATCTGTGCTTGGAGAACAGACATGTATCAATGTACTGTCAAATGCCTTACCTTAATCTGAATGAGATCATTTTATCATTTTTTGGGCTATGACCAAACATTAATTTTGACACCCTTTTGATTACTTAGAGGGACAGTCTTGAACATATGGTGTCCCATCCATTTGTCAAGCCCAGTTTTGAAACCAGATGTTGAATTCTTTGTTTGACAAACAAAAGAGAATCTGTTCCAAAGCAGATAAGACTTCAAAGCCTATGATAATAATATTTCTTTTAATCACCATATCGAGATTACAGTTTGGCAGTCCTTCCATCTTACTCAGCTGAAATGTAGGGGCGTCTGCACAAGGTCCCATGTAGTCTTGGCCCTTCTTTAGTCTTCGTTATTAAACCTAATCTTGAAAACAATATCCATTTGGAATGTACCGTGCAAAGCCTTGGTGGCCACCTTAGATGCCTTCTCCCATTCCTTTCTAACTCTTGAGTCCACTTTTCATCTAGTCTGGCCTCTTGCTTCCTTTGCCAAATCTCTTAATTGACTGGATAACTGAATCCTCTGACCCCTACACTATCTTCTAAGTCCACACACTTCCTACATCCTTCTTATCCTTGTTTGCTTCCTGTACTGTGACACTGGCTTCTTATCTACAATCCTAGAGTATCCTGCTTCACCACACCTATCTCTACCCAGTGTTCGTATAGGTTACTTTTCTGCCTGTGGCAATCGTGCTGCCCTTCCCTGTCCTCTTGCTTCTCCTTTAAGCCCTCTGTGCTATCCTGTCTGTGTCACCCTCTACCTTTTTTTCTGGGAAACTGTCCATCCTGCCCTACATGCATCCTGCCCTCCTTGTGATGTTGCCTTCTGCATGGCCACCTATCTCCATTTATCTTTTATCACCTGTCTCTGCTTTTTGGACTTGTTCTTTTACTGTATCTTCCTTCTCTTCATCCTTTATTTCCTGGCTTCCTCTTGCACATTCTATCTTTAACTTAAGTCTGTGTAGACTTGCTAATTATCTACCTATGCACTCTTACTTTCTGTTTTCTGCCTCATACTTTTCGGAAGTATATTATCTACTGACCTTTTTGGTTTCTCATCTACTCTAGGCCCACTCTGCCAGTGTGCTCCTTTTACTGTCTATACTTTCAGTTATCATCATTAGCTTCCATATTTTCCTGAAGCTCCCCCATTCTTCCACAAGCCTCAGTCATACTGCCATGCGAACACTCTGTCCACAGACCAAACTATTGCCCACACATGTTCAACACAAAACCCACATCTATTTCTCTGTCTGTCATTCTTCTTGTTTGACAAATCCAAATTTTTTTATTTATTATATTTTGTTGACCAGAGTAGTTCCTCAAGGTCAATGGACTCTTTTCAGGGAAGACCCAAGGTGATATTCATATAGACTAGGGGAAATTTGATGAGAGCACTTGAGAACTCTCCCTACTCTTTTTGATAATTATCATGAGATGTTTTATATCCATCTGAGCCACCACCAGCTCAGGCAATGGGGCCTCGGCTTAATGGCTCATTGGAAGGACCATACACTGAAGAGTCGACCACCCCCTGTGCTGCACTCAAATGTCAGTATTAGGAAAGTAATCCAACTAACTGCTATGGAAACAGAATCCAGAGGCCTCTGATGTTCCAGCAGCAAAGGAGGGCATGTTACCTGTTCAGCTACTTAGGTTGCTCTACCTTTATGCTAACCCATTCCCAGCACATCTACAAGTCCGTTAATCACTGGGAGTGTTTGATTATCTTCTAAAACTGTACGATACTGTGGATTGGGATCTATTTCTTCTCATTAAAATGTCAGTAAATGCTAGACCCAGTGCCTGATGTTCTTCTGTTTTGGCCATATTCCATGAGTCTGAGCCATTAGTTACAGGAACATGATTCTTTACATTTTATCAATTCCTCATGCCTAATATTGTTTGCAGTAAAATACCTAACAGAGCTATCTTATGAAAAATCAGCAAAATGCGTGGCTTCAGGCCAGTGTTCCTTCAAATATATTCAATGTCGGCACACGTATCCTAGTAACACTGTTGATGCTAGCTGTCATCAAACAGATTGAATACCTTCTGTGTGCAGTCTTTAAGCAGGGAACAGCTCATTAGCTGTTTATAAGAGACACCTCATTTCATGTCTGCATATTTGAGAAGTGTTGCATAGTTTTAGAAAAAGGCATATTTTTGCTTTGCTTTGTGCCTTGCATAGTGAAAATAAAGAGGCAACGGTCAGTATGTTACCTCATCATATTTTAGGGTCAAGTCTTTCCTTGTCTTTGTCTGACCTTCTTTTCCTTAAGATGGAGCCACTTTAGAAATACTTTTGCCAATTCAGACATCACGTTCCACAGACATCGAATAAAATAATGAGAATGACAGACAGATTGTCACTCCCTTCACATTATGAAGTGTCTCCATTATTTGCTGATTTGAATAAAAGACTAGCCTTTGTCAGCCCTTTAAAAGTGCATTACTACATCAACAGGAAAAACCCATAACAGAAGTCATCCACTCCAGTGAGCATTGTCTGATCCAGCATTGCTGTCTTTTCTAGCTTCCTGATACATGCCCTGAGACTCCTGCCTTGTTTCAAGCTACACTGTGCCAATATAAGCTGTGTGTAATCAGGCTAATTGCTTTTATGTCATGCCAGCCTGTATGTGTACTCATGTAGTAAGAGGTTATCACATCTTATTTTAAAACAACTTCTAATGTACATTGCACATATTTAGGTTTGCATTCTAAATAAACAAACTTCCTTGGATGTCTAACCATATGTTTTTCTTTTCTTTACGTTTTGTTTCTATAAATATGGTCTTCCTCACCTGCTATCCTTCATGTGCAGCCATGTCCTAATACAGACGACATACCTAACAAAGTGAAATAAAATCTGCAAACATCCCTGCATCCATTACTATTTCTCTTTGCTCTCCCCTTTAAATAGCTCATCAGTATTACCAAAACTTCCTTTCCTTCACCATCGTATCCTTTATCATATTTGCTTAGCATTTGACTACATTTATTCTTGTTTCCTTTCAAAGCCATCCACCTCCTCACAGACATACTGAAAAGTATATTATACAATGACCCCCATTAATATTCCAAAATGTGCACACTGATTGGTCAGCATGCACGTTGTAAACCAGACTTATACTAATGGAAAAAGGTCCGGTCGCCCGGACTTTTTCCATTAGTATAAGTCTTTTTTTTTTACAGCAACGGAGAAAGCAAGATCTCCGTTGCTTTTTAGAAACTGTCTCGCTATGTTAAAGGAGTTTAACATAGCGAGACAGCTTTTAAAAAAGTAACGGAGATCTTTCTTTCTCTGTTGCTTTTTTAAAGCTGTCTCGCTACGTTAAATGGGTTTAACATAGCGAGATAGCTTTAAATAAAGCAACTGAGATTCTCCATTGCTTTTTTTAAAACTGTCTCGCTATGTTAAACTCCTTTAACATAGCCAGACACTTTCTAAAAAGCAACGGATATATTGCTTTCTCCGTTGCTTCCACCCACAGCTCTGATGTACTGCATAAGCATACGCATGTGCAGTACATCAGAAATGCCGCAGAATACCAGACAGCTGCGGAAGGGCAGCATGGAGGCATTATACAAGGCCATTATTTAAGAAAAGTAAGTATTTCTTTTCTTAAATAATGTCATTGTATAATAGCAATAACCCATTTCTGGGTGTGAGTAATGCTGGATTTACCCACGGTTGTCTTTGTTTGGCCACACGGGCTTCACCCTCGTGACCAAACTACACCAACCGTGGGTTAATCCAGCATTACCCACACCCAGGCGTGGGTTATTGCTTAATTATATCATGATGCACAATATGCAATTTTCCATATATTTAACTTTAAGGGAAATTCTGCCCGATACTTTTCTGCAGAAAGCTGCACTTTGTCTGGAACAGTCATTCAGAAATTAACCTATCTGGCCATCATATAACAGCAATCATTCATCGTTTCTTACAAGAATAGCTTCAGCTGAAGATCTTGATTTCTTTTATGTGAATGTTCAACGTTCTTTTCCAGTGGGAAGTAGCTGCAGGCTACATTTTCTTCTGCTATTTTACAATGCTCACAAACAGTAGTAATCATGTACTGCAGTTCACAAATGTTACATTTACATGAATTCATAGAAAGGATAAATGTAAAATTTGTGACAAATCATATCTGCTCTTTCTGCAAGTAATTGGAACCTCTAATGGTTTTAGTCGTGTGAGTTGAAAGTACATAGTACCAAAATGGGGGGGGGGGTACTTGCCTCCTGCATAAACATACATTTTAGAAAATGTCCTGTCATGTTTTTTTTTTGGGTTAATTTTTTGCAACTGAGGACAAATATTCAACATTTAGAGAAGACACATAATTGAAGTATGTGTGCATAGAATAAGTGTTACACATTTTACATAGTTTATTTGCTTCTCTAGATGTTGCATTTATCCAACTTGTTCCCATTAATTTCACATAATAAATAATTACAATAGATTTACCCTGCTCATTTTGCATTTAGGTAGTTGTTACATTTATCACTATTTTCACCAACAGTTTTTTGCACAATGCATTGTAAGCACACATGATGAATGGAATATCAGTGAAACAAAAACTGTGTGGGTAACAGATAAAATTTGTTATAGTGTGCCAGCTTTTGTTTTGTAACAGTAACAGCAGTATGAAATGCAAGTTCTCTACTGATCTCTTAACCACAAGGATAGCTGAACACCTCAGTTTTTCATCCACCACTGCGTAAATGAAAATTAATGAAATTCAGTGATCTACTTGGAGTGCTCTCAGCAAAACTTAACTCACAGATATAATCCATCAGACATATAAATATGACCAGGAAAGTCACCTCTCTTCTGCATCTTGTTTGCATCACAGAGATGAAGGACAGTGTACTGAATACAGGAGGCAGTGCACACAAATGACGGCTATCGGTGTATTTGCACACTCTGCTGGGCTATACCTTCCTGTAGAGTCTGAGCATGAGCAGACAGTCCAAAGCCCCTCTCTGGCTGCTTCAGCATCTATTCATTGCCACATAATGCAGACACAGACTTTCTTCACCAATATATCAGCGATGAATATGAATAATGCATTTAAGAGAATGCTAGCAACTCTAGACGAATCTCACAAAAGAAGGAGGAAATTAAAATAAAAATAACCACTCATCTTTGACAAGAAATGTTGTACAGGCAAGTGTGAACCTTGGTGTTTAGAGTGTGATGCAAGTAATAGGATAGATTTACCTGAAGTCGATATTTTCAGGAAACAAAATGCAATTTAATCATTTTGATGGAGAAATAAATACTGACGGTTGAAATTAATCCACAAATGATTTATAAAAATGCATAAATGCTTTTGTAGGAGCTAAATGAATGGCACAGACAAGTCTTTAGTTTTAGCTGTACTTAAGAACAAAAATACCAAATAAGCACTTTTTCAACAGAAAGAGATTAAGTTTTACAAAATAACAAACATTAAGTCATTTGTGCTTGAAAATGACGTGTTAAAAAGGGCATATTTGCTTTATATAAACTAAAGCAGAGATTTGTTGACTAACAATACAGTCTATAAACTTATCATACCCCAGTAAAGTAATATTTACAGGTCTACCACAGGTGTTAATGTCATACTAGCTTATGTCACACCTGCTTACAGCTAATTGCTCAAAAAGCAAGTGCTTAAAATCCCACTAGCCTGATCTCTCACTCTTATGCAGCCATCCCAGAACTTGACCTTTTTAAAGTATACAACCCTTAAAGAACATAAAACCTAAATCCTCACCACCCAAGTTCTTGCTTCCTTACCCTAATGCTCGACTACCCCTCCTAACCATGAAGCTCCCAATCACTCCTTAAACCTAGATTTCCAACCACTCTCGCGAAACCTCAACTCTCCTCCAGCTCCCTAAAGCTAAAACTCCACTCCTCCTTCCTAACCCTAAAATTTCCTTCCTGACCCTAACTCTGAAATGCCTCTCCCAAAACCTAAGCCTCAAATCCCTCTTTAACTTTCTGCCAAAAGCTACTTGGCCTAAGTCATATTTGAGTTTGTTCATGTGCAGCAACCTATATGAGCTACAAGGAGCTTGAGTCTCTGGATTCAAGGCAGTGGTTTTCAAGTGTTTGAGGCTTGAATGGATATACTGTCCCCCGTGTTTACATATATGTATTAGTATTATCAAAATATGTTTTGACCATTGTGTTACTGGACAAATATATTTGACGTTTCTATGCATTTTCTCATGTTAAGAAGATATTAAGCAGTTAAGAAATCTAAAGAAAGGCTAGTAATCACATATTATTAAATGTTGAAAAGTTATAATGGTATAGTATGGAAAATGGAAAAAAATAAGTATTTTTATGAGTGATGTTTATAAGCTTCTACATTTGCGCATAGCAAACAGGAATGCCAATGCTCCTTATACAGCGTTTTGCTATATGAGCGAATTTGGAACAACAACAGGAATTGTAAGCTTATTTTGTCTTTAAATTGGAATCTGCATTTATATGAGCATTTGCCTTTTGGTTATAAACATCTAGGCATGTTATACGCATTCAAGGATTTCAATTGCAACAAGTTGCATTTTTCAAACTTGTAACAACACGGACTTCTGTATTTTGAAAATGACAGTGGTCTCATTAAGAAGAACTTTTTTGTTTGGTGGTTAACCAAACATTTAGAACGCTTTTTAAGCAATTTTAATAAATATTTTATTTTAAATTTATAATAGCTGTGGAGTAGCGATGTGATTTCTATTCATTTGATTTTTTCTGCTCACCGCTACCTTATCAGTGAGTAATACATTTCAGCTAAACTCTGAAATGCCTCTCCCAAAACCTAAGCCTAAAATCCCTCTTTAACTTTCTGCCAAAAGCTACTTGGCCTAAGTCATATTTGAGTTTGTTCATGTGCAGCAACCTATATGAGCTACAAGGAGTCCCTGGCTTCAAGGCAGTGGTTTTCAAGTGTTTGAGGCTTGAATGGATATACTTTCCCCCGTGTTTACATATATGTATTAGTATTATCAAAATATGTTTTGACCATTGTGTTACTGGACAAATATATTTGAAGTTTCTACGCATTTTCTCATGTTAAGAAGATATTAAGCAGTTAAGAAATCTAAAGAAAGGCTAGTAATCACATATTATTAAATGTTGAAAAGTTATAATGGTATAATATGGAAAATGGAAAAAAAAATAAGTATTTTTATGAAAAATAAAATGTGTGTATTGGAAAAAAATATTTTCAGCAATATTTTGGCATGGCAGTTTGCTGGATTATAAAATGATAGACTGGTTTTGTGAGTGCTTTTAATGTTAACATGGAGGAGTGATCAGCATATTCAGAAAAAACAGAGATGTACAATGACGGGAAGAATGCTAGTGGCACATAAAAACTTTGATCCCTGTTTTAGTTTGTGCAGCCTAGCTTATATAGATGTTTAACATTTTCTGTGCTTAGCACTGTAACAGCCACTCCAAACTCATCCTAAGTCATTTACCAAACACACACACACACACACACACACACACACACACACACATGCACGCACGCACGCACGCACACACACACACACACACACACACACACACACACACACACAGGTTCTGTTTCTTCAGATGACTGGGCAGTGCTAATCAGAAACCGTAAAAGAGAATAGATTTGTATTTTCTTGCAGAACAAAACTGTCTTGAAAAAGATTGCAAAGCTGTCTAATGTGAAAACTCAGATGGCATTTAATGTAGACAATTTCCTTATTACTACTTATTACTACTTCTTTGACAAAGAATGCCACAGAAACCATCCTCACCAGCACACTTTGCTGAACTATGGTGCAAACTAATGTTCCTCCAATTAGCCAGAATTCTGGCAAATTATACAATTTATGAGGGGAGCTTTTGTGAAGCTGATCCAGTATTTTCCTTCATATATATGGGCTTTTTTCTCATTCTTACAACATAAGTAATAAATTGCATTTTTAATTTACAGATGTATGCAGTGCTGTATCTGAATTTCATAATTCACTGTTATGAAGTACTTTGGTGTCCAATATGCTTTAAATTTTATCTTCCCATACTGATTATGCCAAGAAGGTATATTTTAAATATTTTTGTTAATTCTTTTATTAATGTAATGCATATGGTAACTTACATTTGCATCAGTGCTTCATAATTTACACCTTTCTATTTACACTTCATTACGTTTTTAAGTTTGGTATAAATGTGGTGTTTTGCTTTCTTCACAGAAACATGTTGTCAGTTTTTTTTTTTTTTATTATTAGTACAATTTATTTCATTTTACTAAGTGTATCTATAAAGTGGGTTACCTCAGTCTTTCACTTTTCTATTCCAGTTGTTAATTTTAGATTCTGCCAGAAATTTTACTTATATAAATCAAATGTTTTCTCTAAGTCAGAGTACTGTACATGTCTAAAAGTCACTAATAGCTTGAATCCAATTTTTGAAAAAGCATTTTTACCAATACATACGCCAGAACACCACAACACATACATCCACTATCCAGAAAGTTTTTTTTTAACTTACACAGAAGAGGAGAATGCTTCTTTCAGAGTATTCTGACTTGCCCAAAAGTTAGGTTGCATCTTTCATAGTATAGTCTGCTATGTTGAAAAGAGAATGAGAGAGAAAGAGAGTGAGAGAGAGAGAGTGAGAGAGAAAGTTGATCAGGGGTTGGGAGGGTGGCCTAATGGTTAAGGTGTTTGCCTTACAAACACAAGGTGCAGGGTTCAAGTCTCACAAGAGATAATTGGCTAGGCTTAAAATGGCTCGCAAGGGCAGTTAGCTTAGTACTAACCTATGAACCTATATGTTTCTACCTCATCCACTTTGATATGTTTGACACAACCAGTTCAGTATATTTGCCAATGTATGAGACCAAATCAGTGCCAAATGCCACTAAAATGAATGAATTCTCACAGAGGTAGGAATTCCACCACTATGTGGAACCAGGACTACCTTTTGTACCTAGTTCAATATACAAGCGGAACTGCACTGACTACTTCAAGGTGGCCTGCATGGAACCACAATGTGTCAGTAGTTGTATGCAATGTAAGCCATCCCATACATTTGTCTGGGGATGGTTCATTGTGGTGTTGTGCTAAAAATAGATTTAAATCTCTGATGGGTTAGTGGATCTCCTGCCTGCCCTTCTCATTAGTGGGGTTAATGCACACAATAACAGCAATGCTGGTCATCATACCTGCATTCATATATCCACCCTGTAGATAGAGTTGTTGTGCTGTTTATCCGCAGAACTATACAGCTAGCTACACTTGCATTTCAGACCTTCAGTACCTTATCTGACATACAGATGGAGCTGCAGCACCTGAGAATTTTAACCAAATTCAGCAGTCCTACCAAGTACTGGATTAGTTTAGTGATATACTCAGAATAAGTAATGACAGTCATTACCACAGACTGTTATGTAATCTCATTATCAGTTTCAGATGTAGTGAGTCACCATTCAGGTCAATACTTCGGCATTTCAAGGTACTGAATTACTTGAATTGTACTCCATTGGATGATTCTATTTTATTTATTTATTTGACATTGGTTTACCAAGAAAGTCTGACTCGGATAATATCCTATTTCAGAGAAGGCCCAGGGAAAAAAAGCTCCACTTTGACTTAATATGATTATAGTTAAAAAGTTATTACAAAGCATAATGTAGGAGACTTACACATTAACAAAATAAAAATCCAGCTTCAGATCATAAGATGTAATCCTGTACATACATACTACAAATATTTGGACAGCTATAACAAGATGAAAAAGAACATTGTCAATAGATAAAGTATTCACAAGTGCAGTTTATAGAGATGACATTAAACACACAGGGTACACTCTTTGGAAAAGAGATGGCTAGATAATATAGCCTAGGCAAAAATAAATTTCATCTTTGTCTAAGAAAAAAAATTCACTAATTCCTTCTCTCTGAATATTGTCAAAGTATGTTGGTGGTGGAAGGACAGAGGGACTAATTCAGCCTGGGGTAGTGCAGAAGCAGATTCGGGTTTTATTTAGGTAGTCTTTTAGTAGTTATTGAAGATGGAGAGGTTAGAGGTAGTTGTAATTTGCAAAGGGATTGAATTCCATTTTTAGGGAGAGAGTATGAGTACAGAGTTTGGCTAGGTGATTTGTGGAGCTGATGTATGCTGAGAAGATGTTCATTACAATGAACTAGTTGATTAGGGTGATAGGAATGGAGGATAGGATTAAAAGCAGGATGGCCATCGGCTTTGTGAATGATAACCGATAAGAGCCGGCAACTTGTAAAAAACTGGTTTAATTAGCACTTTCGGTGGAGCAAATACTTCACCTTCTTCAGATAAAAAGTAAACCAATTAACAACGTATATATAACGTTCACCAGCAATTAATCAATTAGTTGATAAGGTTCAATCACAGTCATTATAACGTTAAGAGAAACAATCAACATAAAATGCAGTATCATTTCAATCCATCTCCTAAACCTCTATAATGTATGTTTAATCAAACATCCTAAATAATTTTAAGTGGTTTTAAAATAGTTTTAAAAAAGTTTTAAAAAACTTATAATGTCAATGGCAGCAGCTCAAGGAAAACGTTAACCTAAACTGATGTAACATAAAACAGCAAAAAAAGCGTAATATAAACCCTTAAAGTAAGACGGGACACACTAAGTCTTACATAGTGTTTCATTGTTAAAATATATTAAATAATATTAAATAATCTATGGTTTAAATTCATATCTATTTTTTCAACAACAATTTGTTGCATTTTATCGCTTTAAAGATAACAATTTGAGAACACATTTGATAGACAACTGTTCGTTAAGACCAGGGGAATACATATGCGGCTGTCCTAATCTGCCACATTAACTCATCAATCTCTAACAACAGTTGCCAAGGGCCACCCTTAGGGTCACTTAACCTACAGTGTAAAATGACAAATTTAAAGTTATGATCTGGATGTTCCAATAAGTGTTTCGCTAAGGCTTTGTTTGTATCCCTTTTGCTAATAGCATAACTGTGCTCGTAAATACGCTGTTTAATATTTCTTTCAGTTTTGCCTATGTAAAAGGCAGTACATTGATCACATACAGCAGTGTATACAACCCCTTTGGACTCACAGTTAAATTTACCCTTAATATCATAAACTTTGTCGTTAATGACCATCTCCTTTTTTGTTAAAATTGATTTACATTGAGCACATGCCCCACACTTAAACATTCCCCGGTAGCCGTTAACTTGTGGTTTCCTCTTTTTTTTAATAACGCCTTAAGGTTGAAATTTCTTCTATATGTAATTTTAGGTTGCAAACCTAACTTATTACATAGTATTGGGTCATCCATAATAACCCTCCAATTCTTGTTTAAAATCTGCCTAATAAATTCATAATCAATACAGAAAGTACACAAGAAACTAGTCTTATAAATCTTATTGTTAGTCGTCAATAAGGCAGTGTGGCCCTGTTCTAATTCCAATGGAACCACGTTTGAGATTGGTGTACCCCAATAATGGTTTAAAAAGCCCCATATGGTGTTTCAATGTCACTTCATCCTTAACCCGTGTAATGAGGTTGACGGGGTAACCCCTATTAGCAAACATTTTCTCCAAATTCTGACATTCTTCTTCAAAATCAGGAAGCTCAGTCACCATCCTTGCCACCTTCACCATCTGGCCTTTTATAACCGCCTTCTTCTGGTGAAAAGGGTGGCAACTACTAAAGTGTAGAAAGGCGTTAGAATATGTGTGTTTCATAAATATCTTACTTTTGTACTTAAAGTTCTTCCTATCTTTCATAAGCTGAATGTCAAGAAAGTTAATACAGTTTTCATCCGTTTGAAAAGTGAACTGTAAAAATTCTGTCAACCCCGTAATACTTGCTATGAAAAAGGGGACCAAAGTTTTTGGGCCTTTCCAAATGATGAACATGTCGTCCTGGTACCTAGTGTACCAGGAGACATGCTCTTTAAACATCGGGTGGGTAAAAAGTAATGTATTCTCCCAATGTGCCATGATAACATTGGCAAAACTGCCCCCACATGGGGAGCCCATCGCCACACCAGACTTTTGCAAAAATAAATCACCCTCAAATGCCAAGAAATTATTAGATAAAAACAATTCCAATAAGGTTTCTATAAGGTAAATAGTGTCCTCTGGGACCTTTATAATAAACAAAAAGTCCCTAATCCACTCAATACCCAGGTTCTGAGGTATAACCGTGTAAAGATTTTTTACGTCAATTGTCACAAAGCATGATTCAGCCTGATACTCTAAGTTGTTAATATTTTGTAAAAAAGCCCAAGAGTCCTTACAAATTTGTGCTTCATTCTCAATAAAAGGCTTCAGCAAGTTGTCTACATGTTTAGCACATGCATATGTGACTGACCCTCGTCCATCAACGAGGGGTCTGAAAGGAGGGTTGAAAATTGACTTATGCAATTTAGGAATGCCAAAAAAGGTGGGTACCTTTGGAGCTAACATTAATAAATATTGATGTAAATCTATATCAATGTATGACTCCAAAAACAAATCCTCTAAAGTAGTTTTGATTTTCTTATAAGCCATATTAAGCTCGTTTATCAAGATTTTCTTATAAACTTCAGTTTATAAATGTTTTCTCATACTCTCTACATACACTTTGTGGTCCATAAGGACCAAACCCCCACCTTTGTCAGGCTTCATTGCACGTATATCACATGTATTAAGTAAATGAATAAACTCATATTCAGATGGCTTGATGTTAGTGTAAGAATTAGCATAGTTGTTCTTAGCTTTGTGTAACGCTCTTAGGTCAACCTCACATATTCTTTCGAATAAACCCAAGTTTGGGTGCAAAGTGGATGGAAGACACTAGAAACTCTTTTGGAGTTAACTAAAAGTGGGTTGTCACCTAATACAATATTTAAGTTTAACTTACGAACAAAATATTTTAAGTCTAAGACCATTTTAACCAAGTCCATTTTCCTACTAGGGACAAAAGTTAAGCCCTTCGAAAAAAGTTAACCCATTCTTGTGAAATGTCCAACTCAGTGTAGTTATATATACTAAAACCACCCTCGATACTCTTATGTATTGACGGAACAGAGTTGTGATTACACTCATTCACTATCTCCTCCGCTGCCTTCTCCTGTTCCTTGGTAAAGTTTGTTTTTTGTTGTTGTTCACTGGACGGCCATTCTGTTGTCCGTGGGGGTTCCTGTGAAAACCCTGTTGATTTACTACTACTTCGCCATCCCCATTACCATTGTTGTTATTTTTATTAAGGCCGCCATGATGGTTGTTAGGGTGGACCGGGTTGTTATTCCTAAGAGCGTTGTTGTTGTTGAGTCATTCACTACGTCTCAACTCTTGTGCTGGTGGATCTTTAATATCAATGTCCCCTTCCGTGCATTCATTATCACTGTCCATCCCAGGGGGTCGATTTGGGGTCTTTAACATGGAAAAGTTACAAGCTGGAGGTCTCTGGTATGCTTTTTTATTGGCATAATCATGAACATCACGTGTTATTTTTTTCTTTTTAACAGATTGTAACTTGGTCATAGTTGCCTCAATGCTCATAAAAATACGGGCATAATCATACTTAAATTTTGTAAACTCATTATGGTGCAGAATTTGGTGTTCTAGTAGTTCTAATTCAGCCTTTAAATCACGTATCTCAATGTTATAAAAATTTATTAAGGCCCCCAAAAACTCAAACCTTGCCTGTCAAACAATGACAACAGTTCACGGTGAAATGTGGAGTCTTCGATCAGTCCCATTGGGAAACGCCATTGGCGGAAGCCTTTAGGTATTATATGTTTCTCTATGCATTCTTGTAGGTATGCAACCTCAAGTTGCAATTTCCTACACCTATACTATTTATAATTGAAATCGTTAATAATAGAAGTTAAAGGACTCACCAAGGGTTCGTTATTCTGGTTGGCATCCACATTATTATCAGGAGAAAATAAATTGTTATTCCTCAAGAAGGTAGCCATTGAAGGGTAAACACTATCCTTTACTGCAGTTATGTTGTTCGCTAAATCGCTCTGATTAAGTTGTGAAGCTCCTAGAGCTGTGACGTTCTCAGCTGCCCTAGGAAAAAAAGAAGCTAGTATGTTAGAGTTTGAACCGTTGATAGGCTCCCCTCTTGTTACATCCCCTCTGCTGGAATTTAAATCTGTTAAAGGTTGACGTCTTTCTGTGGTGTTTTGTTCTCCAATATTGTTAGTATTCCCTTCACCAGAGTTAAGTAAACGTTGACTGGACTGCTGCAACTCCACACCTGAAGGTGCGTTTAACCTTTGAGTTAGGGCATCCACTCGCCCTAACAGTACGTGGACAAGAGCGGTTAAATTTCCCATTTCATTGTCATTATTATCATTCCTGGATCCATTCAAGTCCTGGGTAAAGAGGACTTGAGTTGCTGCTCCGGTTTCCATCGCCATACAAAGATAAGCTGTATGTAATCTAAGTGGTGAGGCAGCATGAGCTAATTCAAAGTCTTAAGGGTAATACAGTGGTAGTTGTGGTATTACAACCTTATTATAGCATGCCCCCAGCTTATTTTAACTGTAGCCTGAAAGTTGGCTAGGATAGGTGCATCATAAAAGAGAAATGGGAGAAGGTAGGTAGTGGACAGCTATACCACTTAAACATAATAATTTATAATGTTGAAACACAGCATATGTGTAGGTTGCAGATTTGACAGTCAGCAGCCACAGTGATACTTAATTTCTGTTCAGTTACCAAACTGACAGCACTCACAGCTGATATATATATATATATATATATATATATATATATATATATATATAGTTATTTCTCCTTTATGGTCTTTCTGTTTAACTGCTTACCATGTAATGGTATCACATATTTTCACACTGCAACAACATTTAAACCGAAGATCAATACAGAGGAAAAATGAAGAGAAGCATAAACGACGACATATTGTACATATATATGCACACACATGCTGATTGCATGCACAGTACACCTCTTTAATAACTCCTCAACAGAAAAGTCATGGATTAGCATTAAAATTCATTTATACAATGACATTATTTCAAAAAAGTCAGTTGTTTTTGAATAATGTGATTGTATAACAGTGATTTTCTACTCCTGTGTATGGGTAATGCTTGATTTACCTACTGTTGTCTTAGTTTAATCGTTTGTTCTTTGTCCTCAGGATCAAATTACACCAACCATGAGAAAGTCCAGCATTACCCACACTCAGTTTTAGATTATTGCTGAAGTATTCAGTAACAGTGGTGCTGCGGTAGCGTTGTCACCTCACAGTTAGACATTGCCCGTTCGATTCTCAGTTAGAGCATCTTCTGTGTAGCGACATGCGTGAATGGGCATTCCTTCGTTGAAGGTTGTGCGTTAGGCCCGGCAAGCCAGTACATAAAAATCTACTGCCAATCATTAGCAGACCGGAGTTCCGCTGTGGCAACCACTAACCGGGAAAAGACAAAAGACACAAACAAAAATTCAGTAATATCAAGATCCTTAATTTCCACACATGCCCAAGGCCCAGATCTTTTTATTCATTTTTGGAAAAGAACAAGACTTATTTTACATTTTCAGCTACTGGATTTGATCTATCACTTGTTGGATATATTTATGCCATAACCAATGTGAAACTGAGCTGATTTTAGCTGAATTTAGCCTGAGGATCAACTATACTTTTTATGAAAGGTAAACAATTTAAATCTGATGCATAAACATTCACTAAAACATATTTCTGAGATCTATATTACATTTATAACAAATTTACCTTCCATCTTCATCTGTTATAAATTCTACAACAGACTATTTACATTTTTTCTAAAGACAGTGACTATTGTTATCTTGAAGATGGCAGGTAAGTACAAGGTTATACATTCTGTATAGGCTCCCTTTACTGACTACACATAAGTTCTGGATAATTTGCACAATGATCTATGAAGCAAATGCCAATAAATGAG
>NC_056727.1:1132144082-1132286582 GCF_019279795.1 Protopterus annectens | reverse complement strand
TGAGAAGCATTCTTGAGTTTGGGAGTGGAGGTGATCAAGTGTTGAGGTGGCACATATGATTATAGTGTTGCCTGCATATTGAATTATTGTGGCTTTTGCCGTGGAGGAAGAGAATTCATTGGTGAATAAAGTGAAGAGTAATGGGCCTAGGATGGAGCCTTGAGGAACTCCTATGGATACTGGCAGCAGAGAGGATATTTGGTTTTGCCATTTGACAGGTTGTTGCCAAACATGGATGGAGATGTAAGGGTGACTCCATACAAACAGCTGTCATGGGGGACAAGCTTAATGGATGTTTTCCCTGTGGTTATTGTATCCACTAGAGAAAAGTAATGAAAATAAGCCAGTTTAGTAGTAAAAATACTGGCCAAGTATTTGATATTTTCTTTTTTGCTAATTGTCAAATGGAATGGGTGATCTATTTGGCTACCTGTACCTGTTCTGCGTTTTATGTGGGACAAACGTTCAGACCACTCAAATTTAGAATTTCTGAACATCATAGTGACATTGGACATAAGAAACTTACCAAAGCCTTATACAAACACACTGAGGTACACAAGAAAGCATCCTTTAATTTTAGTGTGATAGAATTATTGGACAAAGGACAAACAAAGCAGGATGGCATCAGATTTTGAATAGTAGGAACTGGGAGGTTTGTTTTCACCAAGACTTAATGAGTACCTTTAATTAGGACTGTTAATTATTTCATTAAATAAGAGCCTCACCTAGTAACTATATAAAAGGAGATCAAGTTTTCATGTCTTTACTGCACTAATGAAGGCTTTGTAAATTTTACAGCCGAAACCAATCTGTTTGGTCTCTTTCTCATTTTTTTATACTATGCTTTTGAGCTAGTTTTGGATTAAATATTGAATGCTACAGTCTGCTGGCTCCCTTTGGTTTGTATTGCTACCAAATATTGCCAAGTCAAGATGTGCCATGCCGTTAGACTCCTACCCAAGAAGACAGAATGCTGTAATTAAATCAAAAGGTGCTTCAGCAAAGTATTAGTTTAAGGGTGTGAACACTTATGCAACCAGCTTATTGTACTTTTTTATTTTTTATATTTTTTCCCATAACAGATTTGTTTGTTTTTCAATTGAATTGTATAGTCTATATGTCACATTAAAGGTGAGAAAAGTTTTAAAATTATTTATTGTAGTCTAATTTTTTTATATCACAAATACCTGGCATTTTAACAGGAGTGTGTACACTTCTTTATATACCTGTAAGTGTATGTCTGACAACTTCTGAGATTTCTGTTACATAGGAGAAGACAGTGCCCTCTACCGAAGAAGGGGACAGGTGATGAGCCTGTGGTGTAAGTCCTAAGTTTGGAAAGATAATGCCACTAAGGGCCTGCTGGTATAAGATATTGATAAGGAAATGGCCATTATATTTGTATTTAGGAATTATGTTAAGCTTACAGACTATGGGTTTATGTTGAAGACACCTACGCAACAGCATGATGTTTGACAATAACAGCCTTATGCACTTTTCTCTTATCACAAAAAAGACTTACAACAACCTTTGTTATACATGTTTTGACATCTTAAAAGTACATAAAATATTATTTTTCCTGGTAATTTCAGAGCAAAATCTCCATCCTCTATTAACTTACATAAAGGACTGATTGTAAGAAAAGGTTTGATTGCAGGTTTTTTTTTACAACACAAGGCCATTAGAATAGAAATGCATATGTAAGAAAAAATGTAGTCATAGGAAAAGTGTGCTAAAACTTCATTGGGACTTTGCAAACTAGGAAAAGGATAAATAACTCTTCAGGTTCTGTGGCAGGATTATGTAACCATGAATATGTGTTATAAGTCATGACTGAGTAGTTTTCAAAGTTATATAGTGAAAAGGTGAATATAAGTAGCAATTAAAGGACAGGAGGAATAGACAATAACTAGAATACAAGATTTATGTTAATGAGATACATGAAAGTATAGAAAGAAAAGTAAGCTGAAAAAAAGAACGGTGTCAGTGAAATTTGGAAAGAAGTAAGGTATGACTGCATAAACAGAGATAAATAATGAAAGGAAGAAGAAAAATGTTAATTCACTGTTAGGGAGGCACTAATAAAAGATGCATAACAAGCGTAATGGCAAGAAAGGAAATTATAAAGTGTTAGAAACTATTCCAAAGAGGTATAATGAATAAAAGTGGAAGGCGGATTAGATAAAAAATGATAGGTAAGTAGACTTCAGTGGAAGGTGATTGCAGAGTGAAAATAAATATTAAGTGGTAGAGGGGCATGCACCAGGAGTAGATGGATTAACCTTCTCTTGCAATAATGTTATGTCTGATAAGTAGTTGAGATTGTTTTAAAAAGTGCATTAAGAGATGTGGTGCTACAAAAGTAATATGAGTAGCTTACATACAAGTGATCAAATTTGTCTGAAGTAGGATAAAATATAATTTAACACTGGAGCACCATTTTCATCATCAAACAACTATGTATATCATTTTTGAATAAAAATACTCGATGGGAGTTTTAGCAAAGGATGTTTACAGATGGCTAAAAAAAGCAGTTATTGAGGCTGACAGTGTTTAGAAAAGATGTACTGTTATTATCAATAGAAATGGTAGTTTGACCAAGAGCAAGGCTATTAGGAGTGTCCCACAGTGTCACCAAATACATATGCAAGTACTCCTAAAATTTAAATATGTCTCACAAATATCAGCCACAATGAAAGGTTTAAATGTATTTAATAATAAACAATAAAAAACAAGAAAATAATATATGATCACAATAAAATCAGAGTTCAAAATCACAGGAAATATTTAAAACATTGCAGGACAGTCTCAAATAACTAAAGAAAACATCTAACCTATACTTTACTACATTCCTGACTGAGTCTAAGATAATTATTATACCCTAGTTAACTTACTTACAGAGAAAGCGAGACAGATGTGGTGAGTGGTTCTTGATGTTGTCAGGTCAAAGACAAATACAGAATACTCAGTCTTTCTTAGAGGGTTCTTAAATTAATGTCCCAAATATTAATGCTGGGGTAGCTTGAGAATGATATAATTTCTTGTCATTTGACTCTAACCCAGGTAAAACCCCCATTGATGCAGCTGGTAGCATTTAACATCTACCTGTAAAATACATAAACAAGGGCTTTTCCTCAAATCTTAATATTTGCTGGAAGTCATAAAACAATAAAACACTTGCAAGACAATGCAGAGAACCTCTAGTTCTAGACATTGTGTCTGTTACTGCACTAAAAGTGAAAGATAACATATTTTTATTACATGGTCCTAAAGTAATTTAAATGTTCAGCTATTTTTCTGAAATTAACCTCCTGTGTTCCAGTTTCCATTGTTAAAATATATACATCTACACAGTTACAATAGTGTATGTACATTTCTGTTCTGTTCCTGAAGGGTACACTGTGAATACATTTTTAGAGCTCATTACTTTACAACCCTTTTCAACACACACACTTCTGTACCTGCTGTGTGATATACACATAACATACAGTTCTAACACATCTGTAACACAAGCATATGAATCATGTTGATATTCACAAATGACATAATTATTTACAAAATTCCAGATAGCTGGGCTGCCAGTATCTCCTTTTGTGACACACAGATTCAGTAAAAGTAAACATGACCAAAACAAAACATCCAAGTATACAATGGGTGAATGGTCTGCAAGTGGAAGTTAAAACAATCTACTTGATAATCAGTGACACTACTGAAAGCAGAGTAGCCATGACGTTAATTAAGAAATTAAAGTAAAAGCAGAACACATAGAACTTTATTTGAGTAACTAGTAATTTACATTATATACTTCAGTATAAAATGTACCATCTTGGAGGGGACTGTGACAACTTTTTAACAAAAAAGAAGAGAAAAGAATATTGCTTTCAGCTATGTAAATTCCTAAGTCATAGGTTCATAGGTTCATACTAGGCTATCTGCCCGAGGGCATTTACAAGCCTAGCCCATAGTTTTGTGGCTTACGCCACCCCTTTAGTATGGGGAACTATACCCATTATTTTGTTGTGCCTCTGTTGAGCAGTGACACTGAGGTAATCCCTGGGGTATATCTGCGATCTCCCATCCATTGGTCAAGATTTCTCTTGAACAAGGCCAGCGAGGTGCTCTGCCTCACATATACCGGGATTTTGTTCCACAGCATAGGGAGTCTTTGGGTGATGAATCTATCCCTCCAGCACGTCCTATTAATAGCCGTGTCGAGGTTTAAGTCTCCCGCCCTTGTGGCTCTGACGGATCTAGATTTTTGAGGTGAAGCATATTCATCAAATCTGGGTTTGACATGGCCTTGTATGTTAGGCAAAGGTCACCTCTGAGCAAGCGGTAGGCGACTGAATAGAGCTGGAGTTCTTTCAGTCGGGCAGCATAGGACAGATGTTTGAGACCCTTTATCCTTTTGGTGAGGAACTTCTGTGGCCTCTCCAGCTGCTGCAAGTGTCGGGTCAGATACATTCCGAATGGGGCA
This sequence comes from Protopterus annectens, assembly GCF_019279795.1. Taxonomy (NCBI): domain Eukaryota; kingdom Metazoa; phylum Chordata; order Ceratodontiformes; family Protopteridae; genus Protopterus; species Protopterus annectens. The sequence continues at coordinate 1,132,282,105 of NC_056727.1, read as the reverse complement.
TTGTACTCAATCATTGGTCTGATGAGTAATGAGTATAGGGAGACTATGACCTCCCTTGATCTAGATGAGAATGCCTTCATGATAAGGTGGGCAATGTAGAAGGTCTTCCTAACTACTTTAGCTACATGGGTGTCGAATGACAGACTACTATCAACCTGGGTCCCCAGGTCCCTGATAACTTCTTCTGTGCTCAGTGGATTGCCACCTATTTGGTAGCTAGGGGTAACCTTGTTTTTCCCGAAGGGTATGACTATGCATTTTTTGGCATTTAACTTTAGGCCATGGCTCTGGCACCAGTTATCTGTTTCTGTGAGACCCTTCTGAAGGATATCTGTGTCAGATGTGTTTTCTACTATGGTGCCCAGTTTGCAGTCATCTGCAAACTTTGTCAGCCATAACCCTCCTGTGTTTGCTTGTACTTCGGAAAAGTAGATGCCAAACAAGAGTGGGCCCAGGACTGAGCCCTGTGGTACACCACTTGTGACAGGCTTTGAGTCTGACATGGCGCCAGCAACTCTGACCCTGTGGGTTCTGTCACTCAGCCAGTTTGCAACCCATCTTGTGATGTATGGGTTAACATTTAAGCTGATGAGTTTTTCAATGATACCCGAGTGGGGTATTGTATCGAAGGCCTTTGCCAGATCGAGGTAGGCTGTATGGACTGCCTTTCCCTCATCAATGGCTTTGGTGACTGTTTCAAAAAAGTCAACCAAGTTTAGAAGGCATGATCTGCCTTTGACAAAGCCAAACTGGGATGGATCCAAAGTCTGCAAATTCCTATGTCTTTATTTATGAGGTCCATTATGATCCTCTCCATGGCTTTGCAGATAAGGCTTGTCAAGCTAATGGGACGGTAATTTCTAGGGTCGGTGGAGGCACCGCCTTTGTGAAGTGGGACCACAGATGCAGTGCGCCACTCCCTGGGTACGTATCCAGAGGTAAGACTATGATTAAACAGCTGTCCTAGCTGTGGGTTTAATTCCTCGTTGAGTTTGTGGAGCACACAGCCGGGGACACCATCAGGTCCCATGGATGCTGTGTTTTTTGCTTTGGAGAGAGCAGTTCTCACTTGGGCGTTGGAGATGTTTGGGGGCTGCAATCGCTTGGTAAAGATATCTCTCCTTTTGGGGGGGGGGGAGTTTGCACTGAACCTGTCAGCCAGTATGTTGGCAATGTCTGTAGGATCAGTAATCTTCACATCATTTTGAACTAGTTCTGAGCATATCTGGGAGTTTCCTCCCAGATTTCTAACATAGCTAAAGAAGGCCTTATGATTGTCTTTTGAGTCTTTAGCTATTTTTCCTCAAAATTTGCTTTGGATGATTTTATGAGAGCTCTTAGTTTTTTACTTATAGTGATCAAGGGTGTCTTACCTTTTAAGGATTTAGCTCTATCTTGTAGTAGCTTTCTCCTTTTGTTGTAGAGTTTGTTTATGGCTGGGGTCCACCAGACTGGACTCTTGCCTTTGGTACAAAGAGTCTTTGTTTTGCTTGGGATTGCCTTATCCATGCAGTCCTGCAGGTGCTGGTAGAAGGCATTTGTAAATGATTCAGCGGCTTGAGTACTGTTTTCCGCCGGCTCGGGGGCCTTAAAAGAGACCACACTAGTCTTTAGAAGTGTGAAGTCGGCTTTCGAGAAGTCCTTTACTGTGGTCTTTTTTATTTCAGGTGGGGGTGGGATGAGGACCTCCAGTGAGATTAGTTTGTGATCTGATCTCACCAGTGAGGGGTATACTTCCGGTGTTGAACATTGTGCTCCCATGTTCGTGATGATGAGATCAAGTATGTTTTCTCCTCTTGTGGGGATGGTGACTAGTTGTTCCATGGCATTTGAGTTTATGAATTCCAGGAACTTTTGGGCTAGGGTGTTTGGGCTTGAGTAATGTTCCCAGTCTATATTAGGGTAATTGAAGTCACCTAGTATGATGGTGTTTGGTGATACATTTATCCCCTCTAGTGTTTTCATTGTCAACATAAAAGAGTTAAGTTGTCAAATTAACAAACTGATTTTTCAGCTACATGGTAAACTAAACCTGTCTTTCCAATGATAAAATGTCATTGATTGAATGGTAGTTTATACAACTCTAAGCCTTTTAACTTTAGAAAAAAAAAGATATTAGGGTGGGTGATTATCCCCATCCACTAGATCAGTTTTTTTACAACTTATTTGATATGAGGAGGTCCAGCCTCCATGACAAGAGGACTGATGCTGCAGGTGTTAGTAACACTCAGTGATATGATTTTCATTGCCTGCTTGGAACATATCTCCTTCCCATCATGCACCAGGATGCTGTCCCTCATCCTCTTGTCATACTTCAGTTGTATTTAGGAATGTGGCCATCTCCCTGTTTCTTTGTCTCTGCCTCTGTCTGCCTGTCACTCTGTCTCTCTTTCTTTCTTATCTGGTATTTTCTCTTCTTTCTGACCTGATGCAAAGAGAACAAAATTAAAACCATGGATAATTTGTCTGAAACTGTAAAACTTGCAGTTGTCGTAGTTTATGAGCCATTATCTGAGCAGACGTCTTCCACTCACATTGGATCTTGTAGGCTGGCTATGTCCACTTGTTCCCCTTTTCTTCTTCTCCATACCATAGAGCATGACAGGCTGTCAGATTGGAATATCCATGCTCAAGGCTGGTGATCTGGTTTTCCTTGTCCAACCCATTAATGGACACAAGGTCTCCTTTGTATTACTTTTACACTCATTTGCATCATATGAACTATCATGCTTCTGGATCATAGTATTTTTGCTTGGTATGAACCATAGGATATGAGCACTGATAACTGCAGTGCTTGCTTTGGTGCCAGACCATTTTTCAGTAACATATTTTCTAGCTTCAGTGTTAGAGACATCCGTTGGGTTGCAGCCATCTGGAGCCTTAACATTAGCCCTGCTGATACTGGTGCTATCACTAATGCTGATGTTCTCAGATTCAGATTTGGGAGATGAATTTTCAATATCAGTGTGATCATCAACCTTCCTAGCATCGGTGTCAGTGCTTGTTTACTCAGCACTGGGATTTTCAGCACTGGTGATACTGAGTTTGCTCCCTAAGATGCTAGAAGCTGGGCTCAGTAGTTATCTTACAGTGGTATCACTCAGGGTTGCTGCTTATACCTTCCACATTGCTAACACTGGTGTTTAACCCTCATATCCCTGAGTGTGGGGGCTTCCTGGCTTGTTATACATCAGTCAAAGAACAGAGGAACCTCAGTCCTTGAAAAGCCTAATACACAGATGTCCACCAAAAGGGCCTCTTTTTCATATTAATCCTATCCATTTATGAAGACTTGTAAAGTTCCATGAATCTGTGGATCTGTTAACATACTGAGTCTCCCAAGGAATCCCTGGAGGAGTATCAAAATGATGAGATGGACTCTAATCCCCCCCCCCCCAGAATTCAATTTGACTAACATATTGCGGTTGTGCATTAGCAAGGGGTGGTGGTGGGGTCTGGCCAACTGACATCATGTACTTTCTTCAATGTAGTCTTGAGAAGGTCTGCAGATCATACTGTCAATCATTGTGAGTGGTTTCCCCTTTTGAAAATCTTAATAAAAGCCACCAAAATGCACATAAATAGTGACACACAGTGATCCCAGAAAAAATGGAGGTCAAGTGGACTTATCCGTCCTGTAGACAGGGATTCATGGGTGATGAACAGATTTAATGGTCGCATAGAATTGACTTTATATGGCCAACACATTGTTTCAGCAGGTGATAGATATGCCGTGTACATGATACATTTTGGTAGGACCTTGACAATGAAATTCACCATGCACTTGATGCATTTGCCAAATGGATATTAAACATTTTATCAATCCAGGAGAGACCTGCCACAAAAAACAAGCAACAGCTTGGTGCAAATAATGTATTATGCAAAGCACAAGCTGGTAGAGTCATGAGATCAAGTATAGGCATTGTTGGCACACATGGTTCACAGTAAAATATTTGACAACTGAGGGTATCAAATTGCACCCACAATATGGTACCTTCTCTAGATCACAGGTGCCAGTACTGTCTTTGGTTTTGACATACCTGCATCCAATGTCTCACAAGTAGCTGAGATAAAACCCCGTACTGAGGGCCATTTCCAGAAAGTTCTCAAGTCCAGCGGCAGGGGTTCTCACCAATCGCCAGGAGACTGCAGTCTATCTACAGTGGAGAACGGCAATCCTGAGAGGCTGCCTTAATGTCTAACACTGTACCCCCATCAGACAGCCTAGCTTAACACAACCAATGCTAGACTGACATGAATACTAATATTCAGACAGTATTTAATGCCTTTTGTAGCACTTTCTATCCACCTTGATACTCTTGCCTAACATTTCCTCACCACAAAAAATGTAGTGAAGAAGGAGGTATTCAGCTTCCTACAAAAGGGGCCATCCACAAGTTTTCAGCAGACCAGAAAGGGTTAGGATATGATTTCAGGTTCTTTTCGGTTCCCTTTGAATACAAAGTTGAGTATCATTGGCCTAAACATCTTTCATGAAAGCTAACCTTTGAAATTGTTATGGTGCAATCGCAAGGTTCTTGCATTTCTAGGAAGGATTAAATCATTAACATTTCCAGACTCTGCCATTCAGTCTCACCTCTATCTTGGGATGTCCATGAAATGCACATTCATAGCAGTAGTTCAACAGATGTTGTAGGGAGCCAATGTCTCCCAGTATATAAACAACTGGCTCTTCATTCTTTAATCAGTTTAGACTTTAACCAGGTCCAAGGAGTCTTTGCTCAGTTGTTTTAGTCTCTTGAAAATGCAGTCAGTCTTACAAAATCACAATTGCAGGCCCATCAAGTTCTCATTTTCAAAGGGTGCACATTAGACACCTCTGTCTGCTCTGTGTGTCACCCCAGGAAAGGCTATCAATCCTTTAGTATGCAAAGATCAAGCTTATTTCATCCAGTTTATTTTAAGTGGTGATATGTATCAAAACCCTAGGCCTCATGACAGTAGCTGTACTAAATATGGTTTACATTAGCTTCTACCTGAAAGTCTTGCAGTGCACATTTCAGTCACAATGATCTCCAAACTTGCATCACACAGTTCCTTACATAAAAATTTCTGAAGTCTGCAAGTTGCATCTTCACTGATGGCTGACTATGCATCATTTGTCTTGTGGACCCCTTCTACATGCCAATTTCTCTGCCATTAATCACCACAGATACATCTGGTTTTAGTCATCTCAGATGTTCAGCTTCAGTGCCAGTGCCAGTGTCAGTGGTGATGCAAGCAGTTCTCCTTACCCTGTCAGACTTTCAGGACTTCTTCCCTCAGGGAGGGTTTGTCATATGGCCTGACAATATGAAAGATGTGGGGTAAATCAACAAGCAAATATAGACCCATTCTTACCATTTGTGCAGGAAAGATGTGACAGTGTGTCAGTAAGCTATCCTGACCATTTCATCTTTATCAAGAATTTTCCAGGAGAGGACATTTTCCTTGTAAAAAAATGAATGTTTACTGATGATTCCAATAATGAATGTTTACTGATGACTCCACTTACTGTTTTGGAAACTTTTCTGCCTTTGGGACAAACCACAGTGCAAACTATTCATATTTCGAACTAGTGGATAAGTAAGAAGCTAAGGAAATAAAGAACTACTTCTTTCTCATTTCTACTACAACAGCAGAGCATATAACTACTTCTTATTCCCCTTACAAGTTCATAGGTTCATAGGATGATACTAGGCTATTGGCCCGGAGGCCCTTATAAGCCTAGCTAAGAATTTCACCCATGTTCCCACAAAGTCAGCGCCTGTATTCTCTGTCCAGCATGGACACAGGTGGGTTTCAGTGGTATATTTTCTGTTTCCCATCCAGTCGTCCAGGTTCCTCTTAAAGAGGGCTAGTGAGGTACTCTGCTTGACATGGAGAGTTAGTCTATTCCACAGATGGGGGAGCCACTGGGACACAAATCTATCCCGCCAACAAGTTCTATTAATGTCACAGACCAGGTTGAGACCTTGTGTGCAGGTTGCATGAGTGGAGTTTGACTTATGGATATGCTGCAACTCTATCAAGGCTGAGTCTGAGATGGCCCCTGTATGCCAGACACAGGGCACCTCTGAGCAGTCTGTACTAGACTGAGTAGAGGGACAGGGCTTTTAGCCTAACTGTATAGGACAAGTATTTCAGACACTGGATTTTCCTGGTCAGCAACCTCTGTGGTCTCTTTGCTGCATGTGCTTGGCAAGGTACATGCTGAAGGGGGCATTGTACTTGATAATGGGTCTGATAAGGGAGGAGTACAAAGATGTTATGACCTCCTTGTTCTTGGATGAAATACTCTTACTTATGAGATGGGCCATGTAGAAAGCCTTCCGTACAATGGAGGCAACATGGTTGTCAAATGTCAGGTTGCTATCAACCTGGGTGCCCAAGTCCCTCACAACTGATTGCATGCTTAGTACATTGTTATTCATGTGACAGTTATTGGGGACACCATTTTCCCCAAAGGGGATAATGATGCATTTTGTGGAATTCAGTTTGAGGCCATGGTTCTGGCACCAGTCATAAGTCTGGGTAAGGCTCTCTTGGAGGATGTTCACATCACTAATTGAATTTATGACAGTGCCCAGCTTGCAGTCATCTGCCCAGCTTGTAGTCATCTGCAAAAGTGGGGAGCATAGGTATATTGTTGTTCACAAATGACCCCTGGATGACTCTATTCTTTTTCACCATTTTAGTTGATGTTTTCCCCTGAAAATACCAGTGAAAGTCCTTCTAAAAACCTCTTTAGAGATATTGCAGAGATGATTCTACCTGCATCATCCTTTTTTCTGCAATAGCCCTCATATCTACAGTCCATATAAACTCTTCTGACTCACCCCTCTGGCAAACCATACCCACACATTCTTTCAATCAATCCCATAGCTTGACTTATATGTACAAAGGATACTTGCCTTTCTGCAAAACATTTCTAAGAGTCTGCAAGCTAGATGTCACCTCCAAGTCGCGATCTCTGCCCAGAGCAACTGCAATCCAGGATATGTTAAGATGTCTACCCAGGAAGACTTGGAAACTGAACTATTTATTTATTTATTGTTATTTTTCTGTCCCTGCATCAGTGGCCATCTGGATCTCATCTCTGTACTGCCTCATGCAGTTTATTAGTCCTCCAGGAGGTGACAGCCAAGGACTGATCATCTATGTAAACCCCAAAGATTTTCTTGGGGTTTTACATCCCTGACTCCTTTTGTGCAGGCTTGTATTTATCCCAGGGTTCAGACTGCAATGGGTATAGGTGAAGGTGTGGCTCTCACTTTCGTGGGCAACATAATCCCTGAAGACTGATCTGCCTTTTTGAAGCTAGCATTCTATTGAATATTCCTTTTCCAGTGTGAATTCTACAATGGAAATCAGCCCTTGGACTTGAAACCCACCTTGTCTTCCAAAGAAAGGCACCCCAACAAAGGAATGTCACTTCTCCCTTTCCAAATGTCAACTCTAACAGCTGTCTGTGACATTATTTTAACTCATGTTCTCAGGGTTTGTACTTAATTTTATCAGATATGAAAGTTAGGTAGTTGCCCTAATAATAAATATTTTAGATGTAGTACAATTCCTCATAAAGTGAACTTGTGTCTTCTTCATTTGACAGAGCTGTATTAAGGTTTCTCTGCAATCTGTCTTGCAGCTAATTGTTTTACACTTCACAGCATCTCTGCTGCAGATCTGTAGAGACAAAGAATGCCAAGTGCATGATGAGAATTGTAGAGTGTCCTAAGCAACCAGGGAAGGTTTTACCTGATAAGCAATCCTTATGTTCGCAACACTAGCCTTGTTGTAACAGAAGATCAACCTACCTCTTGCAGATCTAGAATTATTGTAAATACATAACTTTGATATTTTCAGAAACAGCAAGAAACCAGGCTGGCAAACAGATGATAGAGTTTGCACAGTAAAGTGTATGAATATAAAGGATTTTTGAAGTCAGCATTTAATGCCTATATCTACAGCTTTTTTGAGTTGTTTAAACCCTTAACTTTAAGTAAAAATAAGCATATTTTGAGACTTCTGCACTACTGTAATATTCTGGACTTAGAGAGCAATAATTGTATAGTCTGTTATAATCACATTGTGAAGAAAACTGATTACAGATAAGACAGAACAATATGTGTCATTTAATTTTTGACTTTGGGTGAAAAGGACAGCTTTCTTACCTCCCTTGAGGTTAAGTCAAGAGAATAAAAGTTTTGATACTGGCAATTGTTAGTTCACGATTAATCTGCCAACAAGGGATGTGTTTGGAAACACCCAGATATATTGAGGAGCTGCATCCTTGAAAGTTGCAGGAGCTGTTTGTAGGATGGAAATGCATTGTCCATACACAGGAATGTTTAATTGTCTGACATTATTATTTACTTTTCAGATTTGAAAAGAGAGCAATATTTAAAAATTCCAAGGGGCAGAGATCACTGATTTGATTGATGGTACAGGGTGCCAGCATGGCAAACACAGAGATTGTTGATTGACTTTTATTTCTTAAGAATTCATAACATGGCAAGAAAGGCTTTGCCTCAGGAAAGTGTGTGTCGTAAGGTTTCTTGCATAATAACTAATCACACAGAAATTAAAGGGAAAAAAAACTATAGTATTGTCCTTTAAAATAACTTAGGTTTGAAACTGTTTAGTTTGAATCATACAAAAGTTGCTAAGGAAACTGCAATGTAGTTATTACTAAACTGAAATTAAAAAACCTTGCATCATTTTGCTTTGTATAGCTGCTCCTACAAGGTGAATGAAATGGATTCTTATTGTGTAGATAAGCTGTATAACCTTACTTTTTCTGAAGAAAAATGTAGCAAGAGCTATGTAGAGCAGTATAGTGGGAGGGTTTTCCGAATATGTGAGAGGAGATTGCTACTTTATCAATGTCTGCAGAAAAAGAAGAAACAGAAATATTCTACTAAGGGGTCAGCAATAATTCAGTCTTAATGGAAACATTATAATTGTCCAGTAACAAGTGAAATAATCATATTTGGAGTACAAAACCAATACATTTTGAAATATGCAGTATCACTCATTTATTTATTTTATTTATTTTATTTTATTTTACATTTGTTGACCGGGCTAGTCTAGCTGGACATGTATCCGTTTTCAGTAGGGGCCCGGGGAGAAAAGCTCCAGTACAGGCAATAAACAATGATTTGGCAAATAAAGCATTAATATGAGTAAACAATACAAGGTAAAAAAGAAAAATCAATTTCAACACAAAAGAAATACTAAAAATAGGAGATAAACTTATAATATATACTACTGTATTAGACTTATAAAACAGAAACTATAACACTACTACTAATATATACTACTGTATTAGACTTATAAAACAGAAAAAATAACACAAGATGAAGTTAAAAAAGGATGCTGGTAAAGTCTACTTCTCAGATATAAATCTCAAACTATTGAAAGTGTTTGTGAGGAGCTCAGTAAGGGGAAAGGGGAGGAAAATTAGGTAAATGAGGACATGGTTTCAGTCGGGATTAGCACAAGGACACAACCACTGTGCTTTAAGATGTTCTCTGATATGTTTTTTGAAAAGAGAGGTAGAGTTTTGATTAGTTATTTCTTGAGGGAGTTGATTCCAGTTTTTACCTATGGAATTTGAAAATAATGAATCCCCAGCTTTATTATATGATTTAGTTAGAGATAATAGGAGTTTGTTAGCAGAACGGAGTGTGGCTAGGTTTTTATATGGTACTATCAGTTTTGTAAGGCTAGGGGTGGCATCAGGGTAGTAGAGGGTCTTTTGAATGATGAGTAGTTGTTGATAGAGTAAGTGGTTAGTTAGCTCTAACCAGTCTAGCTGTTTGAGGTTAAGACAATGGTGTCTTCTTAGGGGAGTAGCAGTAATGAATCTGGCTATGCTATTGTAGCAGATAGAGAGTTTGGTAATGTTATTTTTGGATAAGTTAGTATAGATAGGTGAGGCATAGAAGAGGGTGGAGATCAGGTGTGTCTGAGCAATGGTTTTTCTAGCTACTGGGGTAAGAAAGGGTTTAATTCTGTAGAGAGTCCCAATTTTTTTGTTGACAGCTTTAATAGTGATGTTGATGTGTTCATCATGGTGGCTTAATGTAAATCTTAAGGAGCTGATAAAGGTAATATATTCTGATTTTGGTGAATTGCATTTAAAGGTTTTACTTTGTTTCTAAACAGGTAATTCCCATTAGGTAGACACAGGACTTTTCCAGGTAATGCCCATTAGGTAGACACAGGACTTTTCCAGGTAATTCCCATTAGGTAGACACAGGACTTTTCCAGGTAATGCCCATTAGGTAGACACAGGACTTTTCCAGGGATGATGCAGGACCAGTCTCTGGTAAAGTAGCTTTCTCAGTAAGTAAAAAAGAAAGAGAAAATCAAAATTCAGACAATCAGGTGAAACGTACCAAGAGTTCCTAGTGTTAACCATCTGAACTATTCTGTCATGCACATTATGAAGCTATCTTACTCTACTTTAAAGTAAAAGAAGATGAACAAGGTGTATTTTATTAGAATTATACTCATTATGAGCATTTAAGAATATGTAATGCCGTGGTGGTCCGGCGGTAGCATTGTTACCTCACAGCAAGAGGTTCTCCCATTCGATTCTCGGCTTGGCTTGGTAGTGCCTTCTGTGTGGAGTCTGCATGTCCTCCCCGCAGTTGGGTAGCATTCGAAAGACATGCATGCGTAAATGGGCATGCCTTCATTGAAAGTCGGGTATCGCACTGGCACCTCGGCATTTTGTAAAAAAATCTACTGCCAATCATTAGCGGACTGGAGTTCCGCTGTGGCGACCCTTTACCGGGAAAAAGCCGAAAGGCAAACAACAACATGAGCATTTAGGAATATGCAGCTGTATATAGTAATTTTTACGTTATAGATGAGTTTGTGGCAGAATTTATACTTTGTCTAATGTTTAGCAATTACAATGTTATGAAAAATAGGTAGATGGAATGCGGTCAGTGTGTTTCTGGGACTGGGAATGGAGGAAGACACCTTATGTTAGGTAGAAAAAAGTATATATTTAATATTCAGTTATAAAATACGTATTGCAAATGAAGCCATTAAAAGATGCTTAGTGGGTGAGCCTAGTGGTATAAAAACTTTTCCAGTTCAGGAACAAGTGTCCTGATATAGCATTTTGATCATAAACAGGGCTTGACTGCACTTAGGAGGAGACAGCTTTGTCAGATGATCATATTTTGCAGAAATTTAATTTAAGAGAAATTAATATTACTGGGTAATATTGGTCTTTATCTAGAAGTCAGTAAATAATCGTTCTGAGATAAACATTTAATAAATAATTGAACTGTAGTTCTCTGAGAGAAAAAATGTTCATATTGCTTGCTAGTTATGCTTTTACATGGATGTTAATACATGAAGTATCTGAAATAAAGCAGACCAGCTCCATACCTGAACCATTTGTTACCAGCCAGATGTTTTATTATTTTAGGAACCTAGATGAAACCCACATCCCAGAGTCTGAACATGTCTAGCCATTATTTATGGCTTTTAGAATGGATAGAATTCATACATACATGAGTTAGAGGAATGTTTGCAGTCTGCAAGAAGGACCCTATTTTCCTGCTTGCTGTCAGGGATAAGAAAAGCTATTACCATCCGTATCTCCAGCTGAAGCCAGACCCAAATAAAGATCATGTGTACATTTGTTTGCAATTTTAACTTATCTAAATAACTCTTGCCCATTTTTCTTCCATGTCTTCTGGTTCAGTCATTGTAGCAGCTGGCTAACCAGGACAAAATAATTTTAATTTCCACTACAACAGATTCCATCTCATTGTGGGTAACCCTAAACATTAACAGGCTAATAAAGATATATAATTCCTCCAGCATGCCCAGACTATGCCCTGGGGCCTCTTTTCAGTGTAATACATCTGGAAAGTCTTCAATGATATTCACTTTGGGAGCACCATTTAAGATGCCTGAGTACCTGTTTTCAAGTACCCAAAGTCTGTAAAAAACAGTGGTTCTGTGTTAAGGTACTCCTGAATTCATATTATATTTCTGTAATTGATGAGAGATCATCAATGGAGCCAATTATGAAATTCATCTTAAAATCACTATTATACTTTGCTTGCCAGCAGTGTTTAATAATATAACTACATGAAAAAAAAAACACATATAAAAAAAAAAAAACTTTCCATAACAGATCCCTGTGGCACACCTGATATTGCACTCAAATAGCATGAATAATCACCATTTATGGATACAGACTACAGTCAACCAAATAGCTAACTGTTGATCCAGCTGGTCAAGAAGGGGTTCAATTTGTGTTTCCTAAGTATATTGTTGAAAAATGTATGTGAAAGCATATGGAAAGCTTGCTCATAATACTCTATTTAATTTGTTAGGCTTAAGCTACCCCAGCTAAAACCAGGTTGATAGAAATCAAAATGTTCATCCTGATTTATTGGCTCTAGTAATAGTTTCAGCATACATCTTTCAAAACAATTAAAAGAATCAAGGAAGTCAAACTAATTGGCCTATAGCTGGATAATTTGAGTTTCTCGTCCTTTTTATATATAGGTGAGATAATCACCTTTTTCCATAATGAAGGCACTGTACAGTTTGAAACCAGTTTATTAAACAATTAGATATAAAATTGGTAAATTAGCATGTTCAGTATTACAATTGTAATCACTGTAATTATAGACTGCAAAGTCACCTGTTTGGTGGTAAATAGTCATATAGGTACACGCCTCTACTTCTTCCGGTTCATAGGTAGGTACTAGGCTATTGGCCCTAGGGCCTATACAAGCCTAGCCAAAAAGGTACCCTGGCTTTCACCACCCAAGAAAATTATTTTCCTGTGCCCCTGTCAAGCAGAACCACAGATGATGAATTTCCTATTACCCATCCAATCATCAAGATTTTTCTTGAAGAGTGCTAATGAGGAGCTCTGTTTGACATAGATAGGTAGTCTGTTCCAGAGTATGGGAAGTCTCTGGGACAGGAATCTATCCCTCCTGCATGTTCTGTTTATTGTGGTGACATGGTTTAGGACCCTAGAGAGTGTAGCTCGGAGGGATTGGGATTTCTTTAAGTGGAGCATGTCCAACAGCTCTTGGTTTGACATAGCTTTGTATGTTAGGTAGAGATCGCCTCTGAGTAGGCGATATACGACGGAGTAAAGCTGGAATTTTTTGAGACAGTCTGTGTAAGACATCTGTTTCAGGCCAGTAATCCTCTTTGTGAGGTATTTTTGTGGCCTTTCCAGCTTTTGTAGATGTCTTGTGAGGTACATCCCAAAAGGGGCGTTGTACTCCATAAAGGGTCTAATGAGTGATGAGAAGAGGGGAACAATGACCTCTTTTTTTCTGGATGAGAAACCTTTTGTGATGAGGTGTGCCACGTAGAAGGATTTCCTGACCATTGTGGCAATATGATTATCAAAGGAGATACTACTGTCCACCTGTGTCCCAAGGTCTCTTATCACACTTTCGGTGTTAAATAGATTACCGCCTATGTGGTAGTTCATGGGTACAGAGTTTTTACCAAAGGAGATGACAATGCACTTTTTGGCATTGAGCTTGAGACCATGTCTTTGACACCAGGCATCTGTCTCAGTGAGGCCCTTTTATAGGATGTCCACATCGTTAGGAGTTTCAATTATGGCACCTAGTTTGCAGTCATCTGTGAATTTTGTTAGCCAAAGACCTTCTGTGTTAGCCTGTACTTCAGAGAAGTAGATACCAAACAGGAGAGGACCCAGGACTGAACCCTGTGATACTCCACTTTATGAGGGATCTCAGCTTCTTACTGAGGCTGACCAGGGAGTTCCTCCAATCATGGGGTTTTACTCTTTTTTGCAACAGTTTCTTTCTTCTGTTGTAGAGTTTGTTTATGGCAGAAGACCACCAGATTGGCTTCCTTTGTTTGGAGGATAGCATCTTGGTTCTGTTAGGGATAGCACGATCCATGCACTCATTTAAGTGCTCATAAAGTGCATTTGTGTAAGATTCAGCAGTTGTACCTCTATTGTCCATCTGCATGGGTGTCATGAAGTTTGCCACTTCTGTCTTAAGAAGCGTGAAGTTGGCTTTGGAGAAATTTTTTACGGTTGTTTTCCTAATGGGGGGTGGGAGCGGGATGTGGATGTCTAGGGTGATTAGCTTGTGGTCGGATCTGACCAATGAGGAGCTGACCTCTAGTGTGGAACACTGGTCACCCATGTTGGTGAGGACCAGGTCTAGAATATTGCTGCCCCTGGTGGGGGTGTGGACAAGTTGATCCAAAGCATTGGAATTGATGATTTCCAGAAAATGTTGAGCAAAAGAATTGGTACATGAGTAGTTTTCCCAGTTAATGGTAGGGTAGTTGAAATCACCCATTATTAGAGTGTTGGGTTGTACCTTAATATTTTCCAGTGTATCAAGAAAAGAGGAGTGGGAATCCTGGGCATGGTGGGGGGTATGTAGCAAGCTACAATCTGGATTGCGGTTTTGCCCAGGGTTAGTTGAACTTGGATAATCTCAGATGCATTATGCTGAGCAACTAGCTTGGAGGTGTGGATATCCTTAATGAATATGGACACGCCTCCATCTTTAGTGTTTCCGTCCGGGTTTGGTGGTCAAAAGGTGTGGTATGAATTATAGCTGGTAAGGCAGGGGTGCTCTCTGGAGCTTTGAACCAGATCTTTGTCACTGCACAGATGTCAATGTTCTCCATTTTAAGGAGTGCCTCGAGTGAGTGCATTTTGAGGTTTAGACTTCTAGCATTGAGTAGCATTACCCTCAGATTTTGCTTGCTTGTACCTGTTACGGTGGTGAATTTGTAATTTGAACCTTGCCTAAAAAAGGCACTATAGGGGTGGCAAGAGCCTTTGCCAGTATCTGGAATCCCAAGGGTGACAAGTGCAGGCCATCTCTGGCAAAGCAGCATGGTCTGTCGATCATGTCATCCCAGGCAGACAGATACTGGATTCCCTTAGAATGACACCAGAAGCTTAGACAATTGTTAAAGTCAATCATTTTGCCCTTGTACTGTGGTGTCATTCTGGGTGATGGCAGGATGCTACTCAGGGCTAGAGTCATACCGGCCTGGGCTACAAGATCAGAGAGCTCCTCCATGTCTCATTTCATGTAGTCCAGGGAGGTACGTCTCAGGTCATTCACACCAACATGGACAATGACAGAGTCATATTTGTACTTGTTGTGAAGTGACCTGAGTGCGTGCATTATGTGGCGGATCCTGGCAGCTGACAGTAACTTTTCCTTGTTTAGCCTGGTGAGTGGAACATCAGTGTGCCTGACTATAGAGTCACCTATGACTAGAGTGTTGGGTACGTTATGCCTTATGGGCTGTAGTTGAGTGGCACGCTGAGTATGTGGGCTATGTGTCATTTGGGTTGTGTTGGGGGGTGGAGGTTGCTTGCATTTCTGCTTTGGAGGTCTCTGTTGTTTGGGCAGATTTGTACTAAGAGCCTCTGCGAATGTAGGTGTGTGTTTTGTGGTTCTGTGTGTGTGTGTTTTGGTGGTGTATGTTTTGAGGGACTATGTGATGAGTGTGGTGTGGTGCAAGTGTTTACCCTCTCCTCTTGACAGTCTAGTCCAGTCTTGGGTGAAGAGAGCTTTGCTTCCAGTTTGGCTATATAAGTGCATCTCTCACATGTCATAGTGTTGGGTGGTAGGAGGAGAGGGTTGTCTGTGTACATGAGGCAATTGCTGCATTGTCCCAAGATGCCCAGATTCATCAGGTAGACAGGAGAAAACACTGGGAGCTGACCTTTAGACATGCCTGAATAGGTGCTTATTTATTAAATACTAAAAACTGTTTTCCCCTAGACAAGTGAGGAAAGTTGAATAAATGGATCTTCTTCCTCCAATATTGGCGATACAGGCATTGGTCTTGACATCAAGTTGTTTGTTGATTCCACCAGGTATTGCAATTCCCACTGTTCTGCCGCTCCTTCTGGTTTCGGATTCTCTCCAACCTCCTTGGCCCATTCTCCTCCACCACTTCTAAAGGGACATCTGCTGTAGTATGGGCCTGTTGGTCATACCTCGTAAGATCCCCCTCTTATGTCCATCATGGTGTTTGCCACTCCTATTGGCTCCTGATGGTTTTGGATATGCCCTGCCTTCTGCGTAAGCAATGTGGTCTCTTTCAAACTTTTTCACTTTATTTTGTTAAATTGTATTGATATCATGGTCAGTTCTTTTGAAAATGTCCAGATATTCATTTTTATAATGTGGAAACAGTAGAGCATTCGATATAACAAGATCTAATTTATCAGCATCGCAAACCAGGGCATCAATTTCATTTTGATTATATTTGACTAGGCATGCCAACAGTTCACATCTGTGCCAATCAAATAGAATTATTAACTCTTCATGAAATGGAGTACCCACTTTAACCCCATTAGGGAACTTCCAGGAACAAAGTCCCTTGGGGATTCTTTTGACTTTTATACTCTCATGAAGACAGGAATTTTCTAATTGTAACTTTCTACAATTAAATATCACTTTCTCAAATTAATTTATAGAATTTTTGAGGGTCTGAGGTTCTTCACTTATAGACACCTCACCAAAGGATATGGTACCATTTAGCCATTGTTTATAATTGGGAACAATACCTTGGTCATTATTGATGAGGTCACTGGAGGCAATTGTAGGTGACTTGGGTCTCTGACCGACACTCAATAAACAGGATGGTGTTTGTAAAAATTCATTATCCACTCTTCCTAAACGGTCACATTGCTGTTGAATGATATTCACCTTAGTATTTAGTTCTTGTACTAACTGTGTTAAAAGTCCCACACTTTGATTAATTCTCTCCACTTCATCCAGTTTTACCCTCAGTCCAACCATAGCTGTGATCCACGACACAGCAAACCAGGTATCCAGAAAGAACACAAACAGACCAAACTAGTAAACTTGTAACAGCAGGTCAGTCCAGAGGTAAATCTAAATGAACACAGTAGAGTCTTCCACAGATAAAACACCGGTTTATTAAAACAACAAAGGATTAAGCACTTTCATTTAATAAAACTTCATTATCATTTTGGATACATTTCAAGAACTGGAAGAAGTAGAGGAATGTACCTATATGACTATTTACAACAAAACAGGTGACTTTGTAGTCTATAGATATAAAATTAGCAGTATGTCTTTCTGCACCAAATATAAGTACTGCTGGAATGAAAGCAATGTACATAAAAAGGTGTTATTACAAGCTTTTTGGATCATCAGAAATTGAACTTTCTTTAAAAAAAAACATATATTATATAGACTGGAGACAATTACAGGAGGCAAAACTTCAGTAAAA
Organism: Protopterus annectens; assembly: GCF_019279795.1. Classification (NCBI taxonomy): domain Eukaryota; kingdom Metazoa; phylum Chordata; order Ceratodontiformes; family Protopteridae; genus Protopterus; species Protopterus annectens. The sequence goes on along the minus strand of NC_056727.1, from coordinate 1,132,264,819 downwards.
TTATTTATAAAGTCCAGTTGTGAAAAATATTTATTAAATTAATTTCCCACTTTCATGAGATCAGATTATATTCTCTCATAAATAAATAGAGATGGTACCAAATTATTATTTTAGTCATTAGGTTAATGTACTTCCAGAATTGTATAGTGTTGTTTCATAACTTAACATTTTATTTCCTAAAAGAGTCTTAAAGCTTGTATTTAACATCTTCAGTTTTGCCTCATTTCCCAGTGTTGGATTCCTCATAGATTTATAATCTCTTCTGTCTTTCTTTGTTTTACTGAAATCAGAATCCTACCAGTAAGGTAAAGCACAAGTTTTAAATATCTTACTAGATAAAGTTGCTTCTTCCACATAATTGTATTGTATTTTTCAAGAGTGGAATATCCACAATTGTTATTAATATTAGCCTGTTTTCCAGTCCACTTCATTGATATTATATATATATATATATATATATATATATATATGTGTGTGTGTGTATGTGTGTGTGTGTGCATTGTGAGAATGAATAATTTAAAACTTCAAAGACATATTTTTGAATAACTTTTGCCAGTAATTGCGGACTGCTGCTCATCTTGTTTCTCATTAAAGACAAACAGACAGGGTAGTTCATTTACATGTTTTATTACACAGGAACACATCAGGATGTCTAGCAGCAGTACAAAATATAAACAAACTGATTAACTGACAGACTACACAGACATACATGCTTACATCTCAACAGCTTACTACAAAATGGCAGTCAGGCTTGCATGTGCTCAGTATCATACCTCTCAGCCTCTTAGAGCAGGAAATCTGGACAAAGCCATAAATAAAAGTGGGACAAAGTCCCAAAAATAGGGACAGGTTTTAAATATTGCTCTTACAAACTTAGAAAGTTGATAGAATAACAGGTTTTACATTAGCATGATTTTTGAAGGGTATGAATCGAATGCAAGTACTCTGTCAATGTTCTGTGACATAGAAGGCCAAAATACTAGTCATCTCACCCTACTTTTGGTGCTATCAGTTCTTGGGTGGCCACAATACAAAATGGCAATGTAGTCTAATTGTAAGGACTTTGGAACAAACCCTCTTGCAGATTTCATGGAGATTTCATGATTATACCATTGTCAAACAAAATATCATCTCTGTAAGGAAAATAAGATTGCAGGTCATGAGGTAAACAAGATTGCTTTGACAGCCATCCTCAACTGATAAAGTGGTTGAGCTTTGGAAGAACTGAATTTGAGGCTTTAAGACTTCAAAGCTCATCAAGATGTGTGGAAGAAAAATTTCTCACTTCCATGACCTCAAAATCAAGTTTCTCATTTTTATGCTGTTCAGTTGTATTTCTGGGCAATCTGGATAATGTATCAACAAAATAAAGAAGTTTGCCTTTTGCGTAAACAAGATTGAAATTATACTTTTTCAATTTGAGCATCATGGGTTGCAATCTGGCAGGAACTGCATGCATAGGCTTTCTCAAAATAGTGAGTAGAGGTTGGTGATCTGCTTCAATCTGAATAAGTTTACCATAAATATAATCATGGAACTTTGAACATTCAAACACAATTGTCAAGAGTTCTTTATCTGTGTGTAATGCATTTCAGTTTGGGTTAGAGTTCTGGATGCATAGACTACTTACTGGTCTACCCTCTTGAAGAATGACTACACCAAGACCAAATTTCAAAGCATCACAAGAAAAAGTTACTGGTTTGTGAACATCATGATATCTGAGAGTTGGTGGACTGGCAATTCTCTGTTTCACGACATCAAATTCTCTCTGGTGTTGTTCTGACTAGGACCAGGATACATCTTTGCATGTCAGCTCTCTAGGCAGTGTTGAAAGGTGGCATAAGTCTTGAATGGACTTACCTAAGTAGTTTACTATGCCAAGAAAACATTGCAGGGCATGAACATTGTCTGGAGCTGGCATTTCAAGAATTATGTTTGCTTGGAAGGATCTGGTCATAAGCCTGAACTGGTAAGTAAGTAGCCAACATAAGTAACTTCTCATAGCCTGAACTTGCACTTCTGAGGATTTAGCTTAGGGGTCACTAAACATGTTCTTTTTAGAACTTTCTTGAGGTTTCTGTCATGCTCAGCTTGACCATTACCTCCTTCTAGAATATCATGTACTATAATAGCACACGGATACCCAAAAACAATTTGCTGCATTGCACGCTGAAAGACTTTACTGGCAGAATTTATCCCAAATGGCATTCTCAAAAATCTGTACCTGCCAAAAGTAGTACTGAAAGTGGTTAGCTATGAAGATTTTTGGTCAAGCAAAATTTGCCAAAATGAACTATTTGCATCTAAGACAGAAGAAACAGTGGCATTTGGCATGATAACAGCGACTTCTTCAACTGTATGCATTGGATGTTGAGGTTGTTTCAGTGCCTTGTTCAAATCTCATAGATCAATACATATTCTGATATCATTTGAGCTTTTCCTATGAGCAACAACCATGCAGGATACCCATTCAGTTGGTTCTTCAACTGGACAAATTACACCTTGCTGCACCATATTATCTAGCTCAGACTTAACTCTGGACTGCATAGGTACTGGAACTTTCTGAGCTGGCCTGACATCTAGACGGAATTCAGTGTCTAACTTCATGGAGTGTGCAACTGGGAGTTTACCTAGTTTGTCTTTAAAAAGATCATCATAGGTAGAAAAAATAGACTGAGTGAAGTTGGAACAGTGGTCTTTTAAGCTAGCATGGTGGAATTCCTTATTAAATGAAAGCAGTCCCATTTTCAAACTGTCTCTGAGACCTAATAATGACTGGGCATGCCTTTGGACCACATAAAATTGCAAGACATAGCTGTTCTCAGCAGAGTAACATGAAAGCATTACTGACTCTTCAGTTTGAATTTCTTCACCTCCATAAGCAACAAGCTTTGTACACATAACCAGCCTTAGGCATAGGCCAACTAGGCAACCACCTAGAGTGCCACTCTAACAAGGTCACTTTTCCAGTATTTGTTTGGTGCAGGTAAACCAGGATGGGGGCAATGAGTGGTGTGGTAGGGTGTGCCGTGGAGCCCTTTTGCCTAGGGCATGAGTTGACCTAAGGCAGCTCCTGTTCACACACTTTGCCAAGTCTTCTCACCAGCACATACTCTAGCAAATATTTCTGCTGACATAACATTGCACTTTGAACCTGTGTCAGCCTTGAGCTCCGTGGGTCTTCCATTTATCTGAAACTGATTAACTGACAGACTACACAGACATACATGCTTACATCTCAACAGCTTACTACAAAATGGCAGTCAGGCTTGCATGTGCTCAGTATCATACCTCTCAGCCTCTTAGAGCAGGAAATCTGGACAAAGCCATAAATAAAAGTGGGACAAAGTCCCAAAAATAGGGACAGGTTTTAAATATTGCTCTTACAAACTTAGAAAGTTGATAGAATAACAGGTTTTACATTAGCATGATTTTTGAAGGGTATGAATCGAATGCAAGTACTCTGTCAATGTTCTGTGACATAGAAGGCCAAAATACTAGTCATCTCACCCTACTTTTGGTGCTATCAGTTCTTGGGTGGCCACAATACAAAATGGCAATGTAGTCTAATTGTAAGGACTTTGGAACAAACCCTCTTGCAGATTTCATGGAGATTTCATGATTATACCATTGTCAAACAAAATATCATCTCTGTAAGGAAAATAAGATTGCAGGTCATGAGGTAAACAAGATTGCTTTGACAGCCATCCTCAACTGATAAAGTGGTTGAGCTTTGGAAGAACTGAATTTGAGGCTTTAAGACTTCAAAGCTCATCAAGATGTGTGGAAGAAAAATTTCTCACTTCCATGACCTCAAAATCAAGTTTCTCATTTTTATGCTGTTCAGTTGTATTTCTGGGCAATCTGGATAATGTATCAACAAAATAAAGAAGTTTGCCTTTTGCGTAAACAAGATTGAAATTATACTTTTTCAATTTGAGCATCATGGGTTGCAATCTGGCAGGAAATGCATGCATAGGCTTTCTCAAAATAGTGAGTAGAGGTTGGTGATCTGCTTCAATCTGAATAAGTTTACCATAAATATAATCATGGAACTTTGAACATTCAAACACAATTGTCAAGAGTTCTTTATCTGTGTGTAATGCATTTCAGTTTGGGTTAGAGTTCTGGATGCATAGACTACTTACTGGTCTACCCTCTTGAAGAATGACTACACCAAGACCAAATTTCAAAGCATCACAAGAAAAAGTTACTGGTTTGTGAACATCATGATATCTGAGAGTTGGTGGACTGGCAATTCTCTGTTTCACGACATCAAATTCTCTCTGGTGTTGTTCTGACTAGGACCAGGATACATCTTTGCATGTCAGCTCTCTAGGCAGTGTTGAAAGGTGGCATAAGTCTTGAATGGACTTACCTAAGTAGTTTACTATGCCAAGAAAACATTGCAGGGCATGAACATTGTCTGGAGCTGGCATTTCAAGAATTATGTTTGCTTGGAAGGATCTGGTCATAAGCCTGAACTGGTAAGTAAGTAGCCAACATAAGTAACTTCTCATAGCCTGAACTTGCACTTCTGAGGATTTAGCTTAGGGGTCACTAAACATGTTCTTTTTAGAACTTTCTTGAGGTTTCTGTCATGCTCAGCTTGACCATTACCTCCTTCTAGAATATCATGTACTATAATAGCACACGGATACCCAAAAACAATTTGCTGCACTGCACGCTGAAAGACTTTACTGGCAGAATTTATCCCAAATGGCATTCTCAAAAATCTGTACCTGCCAAAAGGAGTACTGAAAGTGGTTAGCTATGAAGATTTTTGGTCAAGCAAAATTTGCCAAAATGAACTATTTGCATCTAAGACAGAAGAAACAGTGGCATTTGGCATGATAACAGTGACTTCTTCAACTGTATGCATTGGATGTTGAGGTTGTTTCAGTGCCTTGTTCAAATCTCATAGATCAATACATATTCTGATATAATTTGAGCTTTTCCTATGAGCAACAACCATGCAGGATACCCATTCAGTTGGTTCTTCAACTGGACAAATTACACCTTGCTGCACCATATTATCTAGCTCAGACTTAACTCTGGACTGCATAGGTACTGGAACTTTCTGAGCTGGCCTGACATCTAGACGGAATTCAGTGTCTAACTTCATGGAGTGTGCAACTGGGAGTTTACCTAGTTTGTCTTCAAAAAGATCATCATAGGTAGAAAAATAGACTGAGTGAAGTTGGAACAGTGGTCTTTTAAGCTAGCATGGTGGAATTCCTTATTAAATGAAAGCAGTCCCATTTTCAAACTGTCTCTGAGACCTAATAATGACTGGGCATGCCTTTGGACCACATAAAATTGCAAGACATAGCTGTTCTCAGCAGAGTAACATGAAAGCATTACTGACTCTTCAGTTTGAATTTCTTCACCTCCATAAGCAACAAGCTTTGTACACATAACCAGCCTTAGGCATAGGCCAACTAGGCAACCACCTAGAGTGCCACTCTAACAAGGTCACTTTTCCAGTATTTGTTTGGTGCAGGTAAACCAGGATGGGGGCAATGAGTGGTGTGGTAGGGTGTGCCGTGGAGCCCTTTTGCCTAGGGCATGAGTTGACCTAAGGCAGCTCCTGTTCACACACTTTGCCAAGTCTTCTCACCAGCACATACTCTAGCAAATATTTCTGCTGACATAACATTGCACTTTGAACCTGTGTCAGCCTTGAGCTCCGTGGGTCTTCCATTTATCTGAACAGTACAAAATGCTTCATTTTTTTGCCCGTAAATCTACTGCACTGACTGCCTCATTAAGCACTGGCACACCATCAACATAAAAAGTAGGGGCACACCTTTCTAACTGATCCACTTGTCTCTTTGAATGTTCTCTTTTACTAAAAGAATGCCCTTTATTTGATTTACAAAACCTTTTCGAAATGATTCATCTGATTGTATTTCCGGCATTGTTGACCAAAAGCTAAGCACTTTTCTCTTTTCGGCTCATGATTTGCACCTTAATTATGACAGTTGACTAAGAAACTGCGTAGTGGGACATGCTTTGAGTTTGCTGAATCACTCTTATGATTCACTGAGACTATGCGCACTCTGGAATTTGCTAGAAAAGTACAGGATATCCCTGTGACTGTGGCAGGGTTTACAGTGGCTGCCATGTGCATGGGCCTGTTTCTTTTAACCATGCGCTGTATACTATCAACATGACCTCTAGAAAATACTGGAAGCATCTATTTCATATATGTAAGCATATTTCTGTGCTTTTCTGTGAGCTAATATATATCGGACAAATCTCAGTGGCCTTATTCAAAGTTAAATCACTGTCATGAAGCAAAATCCTTCTTACAGCATCATCTTTAATACCACACATAAGTCTGTCTTTTATCAACTCATCCCTTAAATCACCAATTCTACACATTTTAGCCTTGTTTCTCAAGTCAGTTATATATGCTGCAAAAGTTTCCCCAGGCTTTTGAACTCTTGTGTAAAATAAGTGCCTTTTCATTGTAATATTCACTTGTGGGTTACACATTTCTCTAAATTTACATTTTAAGCACTCAGAGTCTTCCCTTGACTCAGACGGTGCCAGTATATGATGGCTTTCTCCTTCTCCTGCAAATACAGCAGGTGCATACACAAATGAACGCTCACTTACTATGGCTTCTGAACCAGCCAAATTAACCAGAATAAATGCCTTTGTACAGTCATCTTTATCTGAAAATGCATCTTGTGTGAAAATATCATACTCTTACTCAAACACTCTTCAATTCTCTGCAATATTATTATCAAAGACAAGTGGACCAGGTTTTTGAGATCCATCTGCCATGCCAACAAATTATGCCAAAACACACTGAAAATGGTCCCTGTAATTAAGTATGAACATGCACACACAACCATTACTTGTAGTAACATTTAAATGCACAATGCTCATTTTGAAATACTGTACTTTGTGAAATATGCTTTGACATGGCTGTATTTTGTGAAATAACTGTATTGTAATACTGCACAAACATGCAAACTTCCTGTATACGTCAAATATCTTGAATAGCTTTAATTAATACAAAAAATGTATGTGCTATAACCTACTATGAAAAAGATGAGGTTGTTTTCCTTATTTAATTCATTGTTATACAACTCGGACTTTATTTTAAACATTGTCCGTAGTTATTTGAATAATCTTTCAAGATGCAGCAGTTTCAGGCAGTGGTGGCTGGTGCCTTCAAATCAAAGGGGGCTGCAGGAGACAGCTGAATGGGTGGGGCCAATAGGAAGGGGTGTGACCAACTAGAAAGGGCTGGGGCTATGCTCAAAACCACAAAAACTGGGACTTTAATAAAATATGTTGCCTTGGGTGCCAAATCATCATTATGAGAGTCCAATCAAGACAAAATAAAGTGTAGAAGAAAAAAAATATGTCAATGCAGTATTGGCTACATGACAGCTTACTTAACATCTAGATGGAAACATAAAGGTTGTGAGGCATGAAAAAATAAATTACTTTTTAAATACATTATTGGAATGCCAGTCAAAATCAAGTATAAAAAAACAAGCAGCACTCAACTCAAACCACTTCTCTTTACACTGCAGTTCTAATTATAATTTATATTCAGTTTTATAAAAGTACCAAGTAACATGCTGAAAGTAGCAATCTCTGTGATACCCCCACTTGTAAAAATGTTCCTTATCCAAAAAAAGACCTGCTGCCTGACAACAACTATCGACGTATTTCATGGGAAAACATGATCAAAGTAAAAAATGAACAGCAAACAAGGAACAAGCTCAAGATAAATTGCTTAAAGTATACTGCACAGGTTATGGACCACACATGATAGATTGGCATTCTGTTTAGTTTGTGGGTAAAGCCTGCAAAGATGACTGCAAGTCTCCAACAAATGTAATCAGCTTCTGAAAATACTGTAATCCTGTCCTTTATTACAAATACTGTCATATGCATTTCAATACCTAAGGCTTATACGTTATTTGGTTATGTAAATATTCTCTACAAGGCAACAACAGAAAGGATTTCAATGTTGATAATTCTTTAACAGTATGCGTATTAAAGTTACTTGCATCTTACAATCTCAGACAAGCTTACCTGATGGTCATTAAAGCATTGCTACTTAAACAGAGCAACAGGCACTGCAACAGCATGCTTTTTCTGAATAATAAGAAGCATAAATCAACAGTATAAAAATATGACAGAAAACCAGAACATTCTGTAACATCAAGGACAGATGAAAAACCACTGTAGTAATTGTGTCTGCCTTGGATAGGGGGATACTCTGCACACTTACACTGCATAACTGCTCCTTGCCTGGCTTGGACACATCCAGAGTCACTACATGGGGGAGTGGGGTACAACAAGTATGTCACAATTTGAAATGTCTCTGACTGACGGTGATGGCCCTGACACATTGTCATACCACTCAACCTCAGAGCAAGAAATCTGGACAAACCCATAAATAGAAGTGGGACAAAGGCCCAAAAATAAGGACAATTTTTAAATATTGCTCTTATAAACTTAGAAAGATAATAGAATAGTAGATATTGTATTAGTATGAGTTTTCTGAAAGGTATGGAATCTGAAACTCAAATGTCTGTCATTATATTCTAACTTGAATCTTTAATGATTTACCATTAATTTGCCGGAAAACCACAATTTTATGAAAAAAGGACCAAAATGTGATGCAAAAATATAAAATAGCCACACAATACAGTTGGGAATCTATCAAAGAAGGGGCACTTTTTTAATTAGTACTGTTAAGTTGAGCAGCTGACAAAATAAGAGCATCTACATGCATTTCTAAAATAAAAGTAATCTATAACTCTGATCATTTGAATTATTTATTAATTGTAAACCCTCCATGTTTTCTTCCAAAATTGCCATTTTGCAGATGATTATTATGGGGAAAGCAACATTTTGAGCCACAACTGAGAACAATTGAGAGGTTTGGATATACCTAATTCTATAAAGTGATTTATTTGCATGTACCTCTTAACCTCTTAATGCAGGAAATGTGGACAAGGCCAAATATACTGTGGGGGTGGGGGGGGCAAACAAACAGTAGTAAAAATTGCTGTTGCATAAACTTAGACAGTTGCTAGAGAATAACAGGTCTTGCTTTAGTTTGCATTTTTCAGAAGGGTAGGAAGTCTAAAACTCAATGTTGGTCATTATTTAGTTACTTCATTCCTAAATGATTTGCCAGAAAACCACACATTTTATGAGGAACAAACCAAAAATAAGAAGCAAAAATCTATTCATTCTATGAAAATCTAGACAGTTGAGAGGTATAGGTCACCCGGGGCTGTCTTTGAGTTTGCCTCCTTTCCCCCCTCACAAAATCATGGTCGAATGGAGCCTTCCCCTGCAGCCATTCCAATGTCCCATTACTTGGATGTTTCTCCACATTTACTATAAACACTGTAATGTGCATATTACTTTACTTCTTCATTGATTTGAATTTCATTTAAAAGCTTTATTTTACATTTTACAGCACAAACACTAATAGACATGAGCTAAACAAAGCAATGAAATCTCACAATGATAATAGACTTAGCATTAGAACTTCTCTGCCATTGAAAGTCACATTCATTGAAACAGCATTGAAACCCACATTCAAAGAAAATACATATGGCAAGTGGCGGATAAAGATTAACTTTTGGCTGTTTTCAAATCATAGGCCCCTTCCTCATGAAACATACATGTGTTCTTTGATACACCTTCCTGATTGTATTAAATTATATTCCTTGTATAATACAGTATAGTTGTTAGAGGACATTTTAAATGTATTGTTATGAACATTTTTCCAGTAAACAATGAAACAAAATACATGCACCAATAATTACTAAACTGCCCAATTCAGAACACTTCCATCAAAAAAAGTCTACTCAAACTTCTACAATCCACCAGTATCAGTAAATATGCACAATCTCTGCAGAAGTAAAAGTCATCTAAATAATTCCATATTAGAGATTTGTAACTAATGAAGAGGTTGCTGCTAGCAAACAACTTTATATTTCCTTGTTTCATCTACAAATAAAATGCATGTTGCCCTTGAGGAATAAATTGCCTATGTCACATTAAAAATGATAAGTTAGTAATATTGCAATAGGGAATAGATAGCAAACTGAAACAGGTTCATAGTTACTAGGTATCTCTGTCAAAGAGAACATTCTCTGGACTGCAGCATCCAACCCCTTTAAAAGTACAACACAGTACAGTGTCAGCAATGCATCTACATACTGTGAGAGTAGAACCCACAGCCTTCTGCATCAAAAGCAAGTATTCAACCTGTTATACTATTAACAATGCAAGCAGACTCAGCATAAGCATCACTAAACTTCTCTTCCCCTGAAGCTCTCACTTTCCTTGTAAAATCCACTTGACACTCAACTGTATCTGTAACTTTGCAGTACAAGAAATCTATAAAAAAGCCACATTTATTGGAGGGGGGGAGGCAAAAAACAGGAACACATTTTAAAAATTGCTTGTATAATCTTGGAAAGTTCCTAGAATAAAATGTTGCATTAGCACAATGCATTTCACTGCCAAGTCTTGAAACCAGGAACCTGTGCACTACAGTCAAGGAATATACCACTTTGCCAAATCAGCTGTTTCTTGAAAGACAGGAAGACTGAAACTTAAATGGCTATCATTTAGTGAATTCAGTTCTCACCATAGCTCTCAACCTCCTAGCACAAAACACCTGGACATAGCCAATAATGGGAGAATACAGCCACCAAACATATTCAGTGAATTTAGTTCTTACCATAGCTCTCAACCTCTTAGCACAAGAAATATGAACAAAGCCAATAATGGAGGAATAAAGCCCCCAGAATATGGACAAATTTCAAATACTGATCTTATACACTTAGAAAATTGCTAGAATAAAAATTTTGTGCTACCATGTATTTCTGAAGAATATGAAATATGAAATTTAAATGCCTGTCATTATTTAGTGAATTCAGTCCTTCACTAATTACAAAAATCCAGAAAACTACAGATTTTATGGGGAACAGAACAGAACAAAAACAGGAGGCAAAAATCTGGACATTTTTCACAAGTGGTGGTGGGTAGGGAATTCAGGCTCTTGCTACATTGTACCCAAGGTACAGGGTTTAAGCATGAGTAACTCTAGCCACCAGGTATATTTAAATGGGGCATTTCACATATACACACACACACACACACACACACACACACACACACACACACACACACACACACACACACACACACACATGCACACACACACACACATACCTGATTTACAATAACAAACCTGAATTCCCTTGCTTTGTTAGAGATTAACCAAATTCCCTTTGGATATTCCCTTGCAGCATTACAATAAAGAACCTGAATTCTGTTGGAGCTTCGGAACCAATACTAACAAATTCCCATGCAGTGAGAGCCAAGAACCAATCAGTAGCCATCCATATCACATACGTGACTGTGGACGTGGCAGTCTGATCCCCTTCCACTGTACTGCAGTTACAAACCGCATAGACTTCTGGGCATCTGTACACTGATGCCTTCTCTTCTTAATCCAGACTGGTTTAACAGCAGTCTGGATTGTTTTTTGTTTTTTTTAAACCCAGAACTCGCACGTATGTGCAGTTCGAGTTACTTTAACAGCTAGTCAGTCAGACTCGCAGCTATGCAGCCAGTATACAATTGTGTACTAATTATTTTATTTTTTTTAATTCTTTTTCTTTCTTTTTACAGCTGGGGGATGAAGTCCTGCAGTCCAATAGCATGAGCCGTCCCTGGTTTCAGGCATTGTTTTACTAAGAAATTTGTTTAGAGCATTCTGAGTGTTGCATTTTGTATTTTGTGAATAGGAAATCATTTAAGTAAGCTTTGATACCTGAGATATGTTTTTGACCTGTTTGGTGAATTAAACGTGCAGTGGGCATGATCCACTCCTCTACATTCCACCACCTTTAACTGAGTGACTTCTTGGTCCAGAATCTGAATTTCTGGATCCCACTTCTGACACTATGTTTGGTTCTTCCTTCAATTAACCTTTAAAACTGTATATCACAGTTAGACTCATCGGTCCTCTAGCTACTTAATTAATCATTTTACAGAAGCTGCAAAGTGCCCTTCTCTTTCCTGCGCTCTTACTTAAGCTACGCTGCTGCCTTTACTAGTATTTAGGTACTACCTGGCAGTCCTTGCCAGCGCTTAGCCTGAGACCCACCTATCTTTGCATTTCTCATATTATCTGCCTGTATTCTATATCTATACACCGGCCGCACATGTACGCTATTGTTTTACAACAAACTGCATACAGCATAGAAACTTTATAAGCATTTTAGCTGTGCTGCTTATTATTTTCCTGAATGTCTTCTAAAGTAATCTAATGCATATTTCATGGTTTGCCTGTTTTTGTCCTGCCTCCATAGTATGATGTTTTATTTAATATTGTTTTTAATATTGCACTCCTTACTACCTGTCTTTCTCTCTCCTATATTTTAGCTCTGAGTTCTACTTCTACTCTGACTACCTGCTACTGCCCTGCCTGTTCTTCCCTGGTTTTCCCTGTTTCTGAAAAGTAGCTCTCCTACCAGCTCCCGCTGAATCTCACCCAGGAACACAGCTATTTGTGAAGCATACCCAGGAACATTGTACTCAAAGTATGTCTGCTAGACTTAACTAAAGACTTTACTCTTATTTGCTAAGTAACAAAGTATGTCTGCTTGACTTAACTCTTACTTGCTAGGTAACAGTCTCCTGAGTCTGATACGACAGCAGCCAACCTCCCCCTCCAAAGGTCCCTGTATCCCCCTCCTAGCCTATCTGCCACTTTTTTTGTAACCTGCCTGCCCTACCTTTTGCACTGGTTCCTCTCCCCTAGCTCTTATTTCTCCTTAACCTGGGGTAACTCAGCTGTGGCTGACTCCTTACTCTCAGGCCTCCTACCATCTAGCTGAACTCTCCCCCAGCTGACTTACTTTATCCTCTCTCTTTCCCTTTATACCCACTGGCTACCCCTTTCTGTTCTTAACCTTAGCTATTTCTGCTTTGGGATACCTTACATAGCTCATCTGTCCTTAGGGCCTTCATCTCTCTCTACCCTCTAAACATTCTTTATTTTCCTCAGTTAAACCCATCCTCCCACTATACTTTTTTCCTACACACTGTTTGTCTCTGCTACCCTCTCTGCTTATCCAAATTACACTAGGGCTCTCTGCTCTACCTCTTGCCTATCTATCTCCTTTCTATACTTATTCTGCGCTATATTGCTAAACCTGCCTGCTTTGTCTACTATTGTACTCTCCTCTTCATACCTACTTCTATTTACTTTTTTACCTATCTTCCTGATTGTTTCCTCTCCTCCTCTCCTCTGTGGTTTCTACCCGCTCCGTTCGCCCTACAGGCTCACTCCGCTCCCCCTCCCTACCCCCAATTCCCACCCACCCCCAGGGGTCCTAACCTTATAGCTCCCTGGACACACCCCCTATCCCAACCTTCCTATCCTGCTCCTTCCCACTCTAACTTCCACCCACCACCACATACTCCCACCTTATTTCCTCTAATTTCCTCTTACCCCTCCCACTACAACTAACCCTCAGATTTTACATCTTTCTCTATCTTACTCCTACCCCATCTTTCTTATCCTTTATCTGTTTACTCTATTTTGACATAAGTTTAGGATACTACCTTCTACTTCCATCTCTCTTACTTCCTCTCTTCCATCTCTCACATATTTTACTCTTCTCACCATGGCTCCCTACATGCCAACCCAGATTTTACTCTTAATCCTACTTTTATCCACCCTATGCTCAGTTTACCTGCTATCCTACTATGAGAAATCACTTTATGACCAATCTTTCTATACACACAAACACACTACAACATTGTTCTCTCCACCTAATTCATATCCATATACTCCTTCTACCCCCAACTACCTACTACCTAAATTCCATAGACTTAAACACCTCAACTATGTCTTGCCTATGGATAACACATCTAAAACACTTTCCCTTATAGTATGTAAGCTCACATTCAAACCTAGTAATCCTACCCTTCAAGATGGGGACATCCACCCCAACCCTGGACCTACTTTCCCTTCTCCCCTAGTGTCCATACACAAACTCAACAACACCTTCCTAATAGGACATCTTAATACCCAAAGCATAAACAACAAAATACCCCACCTGCATGCCCTCCTTCATACACATTCATTTGATATTCTCTGCCTCACAGAGACATGGCTAAAACCAACCACCAAAGACACTGAGATTAGTCCCCAAGGCTACAATATAGTTAGACTCGACCGTCCCAACCACAAAGGTGGTGGAGTTGCAATTCTTTTTAAAAATCATCTGAATATCACTACCCTTCCTGCCTCTCCATCCCAAGATAGCAAGTTAGAAGCAATCATTACAAAACTCCAGTTAAATTCAAAAAAATCCCTTTATATTATCTGTATGTACCTCCCACCTGGTGACAATATACCTATCCTAGAAAATTATCTTAGTTGGATATCTACTACATATCCCCAAGAAACTATTATACTAGGTGACCTGAACATAGACTGGAATAACATTAATACTGAAAATCCTTCTTCCCATATCAACCTACATGGCTTTATCCAAACCATCACCTCTACTACTAGGCTGAACAAACATAGTAATAGAGAAAGCATTTTAGACTGGATACTTATAAATAGAATTAAAGATAACTACAAAGCAGGAACCTTGCAGGTGATATCAGTGACCACTCCTTAACATTCATAACAAGGGAAAAAGCCGATTGTGTAAACCCACCCACTACAAGAAAAATACGCACCATCAAACATTTTAATCCCGATCTATTTCAGGCTGAACTTAGTGCATGCAACTGGAATCCCTTAAAAACACTTCCTCTTGAAAATGCAGTATTATACTTCAACAAAATCTTTTTATCCATTCTTGACTTACATGCTCCTGAACGTATCATTAGAATGAAATCTAATACTGCCCCTTGGCTCTCCCATGAAACCAAAAAACTTATTCTCACCAAAAATAAAGTCTGGGCCTCATGGAGATCCCATAGAAATAACCTAGATCTTCTACACTTCCGCCAGCTCAGAAATCTAACTAAAAAGGCAATAATATCTGACAAAAAGAAATTCTACCAAGAACTACAACAAACCCATGTCAATAATTCTAAACTTTTCTGGTCTTCTGTCAATAGACTTCTCTCCCCAGGTACTTCCAAAACACCTTCCCCTATTAATGCTGACCCTGATACCCCTCAGCAAACTGCAGACGCTTTCAACTCTTTCTTCACTGAAACTATCCAAGCTCTAGCTAAACAACTAAATGCCAACAACTTAAACCCACCAAGTAACCTAACAAACTCTACCTTTAAATTCTCTCTACAACCTGTCTCCACATCTTACATATACAGACTCCTGCACAAACTAAAACCCTGTACCCCCTCTGCTGATAAGCTCCCCTCACTCTTTCTACAAAAGGCTGCTAAGGTTATCGCATATCCTATATCTATCCTCATAAATAGGACAATCAAAGAAAGAAACATCCCAGATATCTGGAAAGTCTCTCATATTATCCCACTTCATAAAGGTGGAAACTCCTTAGAATACTCTAACTATAGACCTATTGCTCTCCTCTCACCTTTAGCCAAAATTATGGAGAAATGTATCCACCATCAACTTGTACAACATCTCTCTTCACAACATAATAGCAAACTCTCAACATGGTTTTAGACCACATCATAGTACTACTACTGCCCTGCTTTCCTTTGTAGACACTATTAATCAGAACCGTAATAACAACCTACTGTCTTCTGCCCTCTTCATTGACCTCTCCAAAGCATTCGATATGGTCAACCACTCTTTATTAATTAATACTCTTGAATCCCTATCTTTTGATATCCCAGCCATTAAATGGTTTAATTCCTATCTCACAAATAGAAAACAAGCTGTTCTTTGGGACAACCATATTTCTTCACTTTTGCCTGTTTCTATCGGAGTTCCACAAGGCTTGATTCTTGGCCCACTTCTCTTTTCTCTCTTTATTAATGATCTTCATACTATAATCCCTCAAGCAACCTGCATTCAATATGCTGATGATTCTACGCTCATCTGCTCCACATCCTCCACCCCAGAGCTTATCTCTCTTACTCAAAAAGTCTTTAATACCATACAAACATGGTTCTCCAGTCGATTCCTCCTATTAAATGCTAAAAAAAATAAACTGCTCCTTTTCACACCCACTTCTAGGTCCTCCCCCTTAAACTTCTCCATCTCCTCTAACAGTGCCACTGTCATTTCACCTGACTCTACCACTAAATTGTTAGGTATTACCATTGATAATAATCTCTCTTTCAACCAACACATAAACAACTCCATAAAACAAGTCAACAGAAAAATAGGATCCTTATATCGAATCAGACCATTCCTTACTCCATTTACCAGAACTAGGATTGCTCACTCCCATCTCATTTCTACTCTTCTTTATGCCTCACCTATCTTCACCAACCTCAAGAAAAACAACCTAAACAAACTAACAACCTGCTACAATAACATTGCCCGCTTCGCTACAGGTAACACCTACAGAACTCATCACTGTGTTAACTTTAAACAACTAGGCTGGCTAGAGTATCAGAACTATCTTGCAATCCACCAACTTACCATTGCCCGCAAAATACTGTACCAACCAAATAACACCCCTATACTCTCACAACTCATAATCCCCTATAATAATCCCAACTCTCTCCGCTCATCTAGCAAGCTATTGACTAGTTCCATAAAATCAAACAACACTGCTGGTGACTCCCTTTTTGCCAATTCTGTAGGTTCAAAATGGAATTCATTACCAAGCAACATAACAAAGATTACATCTCTGCCTCTCTTCAAACAAAATATTAAACTCCACTTCCAAAATCACTGGCTCTGCTCCTGTAGCAAACCTGATTAACCTGATTCCCAATATTTCAACTTTACTTATAACTACCTCTTCTCTGACTTTACTTCTCCACTTGGCATTCTTCCCTTCCTCCCACACTGTCTTCTAATTTGCTTCCTTGCCTATTACTGTCCTAACTTCATACATTTTCATAATCTAATTCCCTTTTATTTTTTTTCCCCTTATTCTTTACACTCTTTTTCTTTACCTACTTTCCTTGTATCCATACCTGACATGTATCTCTGTTTTCTCTGTATAAAATTTAATATCTTTTTCCCTAGACTGGAACTGCGAGGGGAAGTAATTAATTCATGCATCTTTAATTTTAAGACATATAGCTTCTTATTTTCTTGTAACTATGTATGATAGAAATTAACACTTGTAGTAACAATCTTAAATTGTTCAGTTTGTTATTATTGTTTTCATTAACATGCATACTAATATTTTTATTTTTTTTTGTCTCTATGTATTTATTTTTGTGGAGCTTTTCTCACCGGGCCTCTACTGAAAATGGAATTTTCTCCAGCTAGACTAGCCCGGTCAACAAATGTAAAATAAATAAATCTTGTTTCCCGTTAAAGATGAACAGGCGGGGTAGTTCATTTACATGCTTCATTACACAGAAAAACATCAGGATGGATAGCAGCAGTGCAAAATATAAACAAACTGGTTAACTGACAGACTAAACAAACATACATGCTTACATCTCAACAGCTTACTACAAAATAGCAGTCAGTCTCATGCATGCTCAGTATCTATACACTTGTGCAAGCCTCTAGAAAGCTTCTTAAAGGTGTACACACATATTGATCTACATTGACCAAACAAAATTTTAGAAGGCAGAGAACAGTGGTCAGAGCTACATAAAGGTGGACCAACCAGGACACTAGTAACCCCATGGACGCAATTAGTAATTTCAGTGTCAAGTATAAATTTTTCTTTAGTAGGATTTTTAACCAATTGTATAACATTAAGCTGGACACATATGTATAAAAAAATCTTGAAGTTTTTTTCTCTTTGAAATATGTATACCTCCTGTTGAGCTCACAAATATATATATATATATATATATATATATATATATATATGTATGGCACTCATTTCTGATATTGTGGTTTGTGTGTTTGTGTGTGTGTATGTGTGCGTGTGCGTGTGTGTGTGTGTGCGTGTGTGTGTGTGCGCGTGTGTGTGTGCGTGTGTGTGTGTGTGTGTGTGTGTGTGTGTGTGTGTGTGTGTGTGTGTGTGTGTGTGTGCGTATGTGTGCATGTGTATCATGTTTCCTGACAATCCCTCATTATTAAATACTTCTAACACAATTACCTACTAATATTGGAGGCACATCTCTCTGACAAAAATAGGCGAAGAATAGTATACTATTACACTTACTTATTCTGTGGTAGTCAAAAAAATCCCTGCCTAAGCCTCCCAGGCACTCACTTAGAAAATCTTAATCATCTATATCTACATTACTATCCACACCCATTCCTGCACCTTAACATATTTCAACAAGACTGCAAGAGTGAACTCTTGATGCAACATAAGTCTGCTTAGAATTGTAATATCCCAGTAATTTTTTTCAGAAACACTGACACTGTACTCACACACTTGATAAAGAGATGTCCACAACCAGATGTTTCTCTTGAGCTATGATCAGGCATATTACAAGGGCCACTGGTATACTTTACCATTTTAAATATGAGTATGGTCTTGTTCCACCTATGTGGAGGTGAATAACCTTAGGTCCATACAGGAGCTGTGGTGAAAGAAAATTAAACTCAAAAACGTATGTCTCTAGCATTAAGCAATAGTCATCTCTCTCCAAGAACTTGCTTCTCTAACACAAAATTAAGATCCCAAGGAGGAGCCACCACGTTTTCTTGGGGGCTTTTCATGCAAAACCTCTTTCAAAAACATTTTGCCATGAGACTGCATTGAAAAAGGAGGGTCCATGTGCAGACATGTTGAAATGACAAATACAAGAACCTTGATGGAGGATTAAGAAAGGCCAAAGGATAATAACTCACACAAATATTGTAAATCAGGGAAACACTAGCCATGAATGTGTGCTGGTTATATTTCTGGCATTAACTGGAAAACCGTTTCCATTTAGTTATATAAGATTTTCCAGTAATAGGCTTTCTTGCCTTCATTAGTACCCCTGGACATCCTCAGTAAAGAGATGCATACATTGAATTAAGACCCTGTCATCCAGGCATTTAGTTGAAGGTGAATGAGGTTGGAGTGTAGCAAACACCCCTGCTCTTGTGTGAGTTGATCAGTTCTTTTAGGAAGCTTGTGGTAATCTCCCCTGGTCATTTCCAAAAGAAGGGAGAACCTCTGTTGCCTGGGCCAGAAGAAACTCACTGTAATGATCTTGGGAGAGTCCTTTAGAATCTTCAGAAGTACATTGGCTATCAGAGAAAAGAATGAAAAAGCATACAGGAACATTCCTGCTGAAAGAAAGGAAAAGATATCCGTCTTACAAGCCTTCATGATGGACTCCCGTGGCAGAAACTTGCCAGCTGATTATTCATCGAGGAAGCAAAGAGATCTACTTGAGGAACTCCACACATATGGATCAAATCTTGTAAGACCTCCCTGATCTACTTTCCATTCATGGGGGTCTGCCTTTGTCCTGTTCAGCTTGTCTGCAGCACAATTTTGGTGTGATAGGATGGAGGATGTCTGTAGAGTGAGATTGCGCTGTAAAGCTATATCCCACACTAAGACAACTAGTTTGCAAAGGAGGATAAGACCTAGCTCTCTCTTACTTATTGACATAGCACAACTGTGGTATTGTCCGGAAGAACTAGAGGAGGTCCAGTGAACCAAAGGTAATTCAGAGAGTCAAATGCCTTCACTAGAGCAATCATCTATTTTATATGTAGGTTTTTGTACCTGTCCTTGTGTCCTAAACACCCTGCATGTTTATCCTACCTGAAACTGCATCTGAAGCAAAGTCTGAAGTGTCTGTGGTGACTGACTGATTTGAATAAGAGGAGAAAAGAACAGACCTGGATTTCGGGATATTTGCTGTCTCCACCAGGAGAATTCTTGTCAGAACTGGAATCTGAAAAAATGGCTATGCTCTTGCAACTCCCACTCTAATATCACCCACCCCATCCAACCACTACCTTTCTTTCCACCCCATTAACTACATTGATTATAGCAAGCTCAGATGCTCATAAGCATAGTACTTATTATACAGCAGGAACTTCTTATCGTAACATTTGTTAATGTCTGTTATGTACTTCGCAGATAAAGATTCTAGTTGTCTACTGATGTACTAGGTTCTTCATCTGTAAATATGTTTGTAATTAATTGCTTTGGTAAATTGTTAATCGCTATGTAATCCAATGTAACTACTGTCTGTTTATTTTAACTGTGGAGCTTTTCTCCCCGGGCCTCCTCTGAAAATGGACCTACGTCCAGTCGGACACTCCCGGTCAACAAATGTAAATAAATAAATAAATTGGTGCTGGGTCCAAAAAGACTTCAGATATTATTGTGTCTTTCTAAAGTATAGCCTTGCAAGGGGTATTGTGAGAATCATAGATGTGATGAGACCCACAGTCCTAAGATATTTCCTTGTAGATCCCAAAGTCTGAGTAGAGAACCCTAGAAATAGATCAAGATTTGGGTCTATTTTTTTCCTGTGGAAGAAAATCACTCTGAACTGATGTTTCTAGGAAAAAACATATGAATACAATCCAGTGTGATGAAGTAAAAATCACTTTCTAATGTTCTTTTGGAATTCCATCTTGTATAAGTGATCTTTCACCCAAGTGAGGGAAATTTCTCACACTTTGAAAGACTCTGCAAAGATAAGCAAATTGTCTAAATATGAAAAAATGTGGATACCATATAGCTTGTAATTAGCTATAAGTGGAGCTAGACACTTTGTGAACACTCTTGGTGCAGTAGGTAGTCCAAAGGCTAAGGCAGCAAACTGATATTTTGATCCAAACACACAAAACCTTATAAAATACTGAACATTGAATGAATAAGGATTTGATGATAAGAATATTTTAAGGTTGGCATTACCAGAGCACTTAAGTGAGGAAGAAGTAGTTACAGGTTCTAAAGTGACAGCATTTTGAACTTGAGAACTATCACAAATTGCTTAGTAAAGAAAGATTCAGAACTGGAAAGCAGCTTCTTTATTTGGTACCAAAACATCCTTGAATCAAGACTGTTCCTTAACTCAGAAGGAGAAACTCGTTCTACTACTCCCCAAGACTACATATCTTGAAGAACAGGGAGAAACAGAGGCTTCTGCTCTGGTGAATGAGGAATTAACCCTGAAAAAGAAGAAATTTCTTTCCACTGCCGCCTCTAACCTAGATGAATGATCTTCAGAACACATTTGTCTGAAACTATCTATTGCCAAAGAGAGAAGTAGAGATTTAGAATTTCTGGGAGGGAATAGGGACTGCCAGGGTGGGGAGGGGGGAGTCATGGTCCCTTAAATAGTCATTCTGACTTGTTGGACTGCCTTTGTTTTGAGGAGTTCCTGTCTTTTTTTTTTTTTTTTGGACCTTGTTTGCCATTGCTTGACAAACATCTGTTTACCAGCATTTTGCTGAGACTGCTTAATTTTCTTTTTTTTTTTAATTTTATTTTTAAAACTGGATGGCGGGTTAGAGAATCTCTTGGAAAATTTAGAAAAAGAGGGATAAAAAATCATGATAGATTCTTACATTTTCATTACACTTTTTGATAATCTCTTCAGCAGAGGAACAAAAAAAGAAATGTCTATCCAAAGCAGAATTTAAAATTTCATTTTTCACATTATCTGGGGGATTTTGAGAATGCAGCTAAGCAAATCTCCTCAGAATAGTTCCAGTAGCCATAGCTCTGAAATAATATCAACAGAGTCATGGTCTTGAATATTCAGTGCTGATCCACCCTTAAGATCCTAAAGGCAGAAGGACATTAGTTGCTTGATCGATTCTTTCATTGACTGATTTGCTTACGTTGACCAGCTAAGTAACAGTAAGGTCATGCTGTATTTCAGATGAAACCTGAATTAGTATCTATACAGGGTGGGTAAAAGTAGGACACAACTACAGAGAACCTCCCCTGCTCTTATTAGGGTGGAGCTGCAGTGTGCACTCCTGAAATGGTGCTGGGTTTCATGTTCCATTTTCTAGAGAGAGGAGAACTAAGTAGTTGATTTAGTAACAATAGCAGCATTCAGAAATGTAGCCTTTGTAACATAATTAATTTTAAAGCTAGTAGAATTTCAAGATTTGCAAGGCATGCAGTCTGAGCCTTTATGGCTAGAAACGATGGATGATTTAGTCAAATCATAGGGCTTCTGAATGTTTTCATGTAGTTTTACCAGAAAGGATATGGGAATTAGATTTTACAGTGAATAAGAATACTGTGAGGTGTAAATGAGGTGCTTTAATGTAATTCATCAGGAGAAGAAAGCAGTGAGCACCAAGACAAGGAAACAGAAATGCCACCATGGAAACACATTCCATTCTGCAGTTTGTGCAAGCCTGTTTGAACAAGAGATAGACAGTGATGTGAAAGTATGTGACAACCTTTCATTAGACAGTGTTCCACCCAATAAATACTATTCTTGGAATCAAGTACTGCAGCCTTTATAGTATTGGCAGGTAACTGCATACCTAAGAGGCCTGATACATTTTAGTCACAACAGTTTGTATAGTTTGAGTCTGAACATCAAGAACCTTGACTTACTATGTTGAATAAATACAAAGGAAAACATAAATCGGTGATGTGATTTTTACATATATGACCTAATTTTGTAAAGGCAACATGTTTTTGTACAGCATCTTAAAGATGCAAATGATAACACACTGAATAAACTAAAATAATATTGGTCTTTGTTAGGGAGCCTGATAAAGCAAAGTTCTCTATTGGGACTTAAAATAACAATTAAAACCAAAAATAACTGCAGGAAGTTCAGAACTACCACCCAACAGTGTTTGCAGCTAGTCCACAATAATACTACTCTCTGACCCAATGGAAATAGGTAAGAAACTTAGTATAGGTTTTACTCCACCCACAGTTACAGCTAACCCACAAGTTCCACGACCCCAGCCACCCCTTTAATTACTCTGGAACATGTTCTTTCATCCAGGGACCCTGACAAAATACCAGGTTGCCTGATTATCGGTGCCATTGATGGCCTTTCTGAACCCCTACTTAACCTCTTTAATTTAAGCCTTTCCTCTGGTCACATTC
The DNA here is from genome assembly GCF_019279795.1 of Protopterus annectens. Lineage (NCBI taxonomy): Eukaryota > Metazoa > Chordata > Ceratodontiformes > Protopteridae > Protopterus > Protopterus annectens. Next base: position 1,132,241,708 of record NC_056727.1, on the reverse strand, counting down.
CTGAAGCCCGGAAACAGCTATTATGTCATTATTGCACAAGGGTAGTCCAAACATGTATCCTGGTTACTATAGATCCATCAATCTCTCAAGCCCTATATATGTAAATTTGTAGAGCACATTATCACAGACTTCACTAATCTAGACATTGAAAATCTCTTAATCCTGGATCCTCATCAATTTGGCTTTATCAAAGGAAGACCCTGCCTCTTTAATTTCATTAATGTCTTCAAAAAGTACCTGAAACAATAAACAGTGGTTATGCAGTGCACACAGCATTACCTAGATCTGTTCAAGGCCTTTGACACTATTCCCCATGAATGCATTGTTGATCGACTTGTACATCTTAATATAAATCCTTATATTGTTGATGGGTATCTAATTGGTTCTCTGATAGAATCCGTGTGTGGTTAGTGTAGCAGCTTCCTCTTCAAAAAAACGTTACCAGTGGTGCACCACAGAGCTTAGTTTTGAGTCTATTCCTATTTAGCATTTATTTCTCAGACCTTCAGTCCAGCACTTCTGGCCAACGGTTTCCTAAGTTTGCAGATGACTGTAAATTGGGTGTTGTTATTTGATCTTCAACTGACTCACAATTGCTCCAACATGGTTTAGACCATGTTACCAATTGGTGCAAAGTGAGTGGGCTCAAATTAAATAAAAAAAATACCATAGTTCATTTTGGTAAACAAAAGAGCTTCAGTTACTATATAGGAGAATCACCACTCCAATCAAACACTGTTGTAAGTGTTCTGGGTACTCTTGTTGATAATTCTTTATCATTTGATTATAACGTTTCAACAGTAGTTCAGAAAAGATCTTATCTGGCACATCTAATTTCCAAAAGTACCTCCGCTAAATTCAAAACATTTTAACTCTCCTTTATTCATATCTTATAAGACCCATTACTGAATATAATGTACCTTTTGGCATGCATTTTCTAAAAATGTCACACAACTTGAGAGACCTCAGAGATTCATAACTAAAAAGATAAAAAAAAATCTTAGTTATCAGGAGAGACTAGCAGCTCTTTCTTTGTACTCAGTCTCTTACAGACTCCTCCATGTAGATCTATGCCTAGCCTTTCATGAAATATCAAACCCTATTTGATCTCTTATTCCTTCACAAAGCTAATGGTACATCAAATACACAGTTAAAGGAACTAAATCTTCATCATCAGATAAATGAGATGTTGATGTCATAGAATTATATTTCAACATATCCCTCTCCTCTAAAACAAATTTCCACTAAATGTCAAGCAGAGTTGCACCCTTGCCACCTTCAAAGTGAGCCTAGATAATTGGATGGCCAGACTTGAATTCTCTCTTGGCCTATCTTGTCTTGCCCTCCTAGAAGCTGTAGGGAAATTTTGAATAGGATTTTTGGGTTGATCTGCAGAATTATTGCCTAGTACTTACATATGAACCTATGATTTTGGGACTGGAAACAATTAAGAGATTATTATGTTAAGCACAAAAAAGGCTAGTTTCAAAATGTAACTGATAACATTATTCAGAAAAACAAATTGTGCTATGTGATAGAGGACAGCAAAAATGTTAGAATTATGGACACAAGGTGCATCTGTTACTAAATTGCTATAAGAAGCAATGTGAAATATAGGGGCAAAGAGCTTAAAAGAAAGACAGCTGTAAAAAATAATGTAACACGTGGGTATGCTAAATATTTTGGTTTGACTGTATAGTAATGAAATAAGTAAATTTTAGATAAAAGAAGTGGAGATGAAAGAGAATTGTACAGGAAAATGAATGACAAGTTTGCTAGAATATAAGCATCTGGGTAAAAGAAAAGGGGCAGTAAATAATATTGATTTAAGTAATATTTATGATATAGTACAGTGACATTAAATAGACTACACAGAAGGAAATCCTGCCGAAAGTGAAATAAATTCTATAGGTTAGTGGGTAGTTAAGAAGAAAAGGAAAAAGATAATTAAGTGAAAATAATTAAGGATGAGTCAAATATTAAGCATTGTCTTTCTTTGTTAGAATTATGACTAAATTGTGAAGATAGCCAATTTTACAATGGGCAATACAGAAAAGGAATGGTGTCATACCTCTCAACTGTCTAGATTTTCTCAAAATGTCCAGATTTTTGGCTCATATTTTGGTCTGTTCCTTATAAAATTTGTGGTTTTCTGGCAAATCACTGGGATGATCTGAGGACTAAAGTCACTAAATAATGACATACATTTGAATTTCAGACTTCAAATCCTTCAGCAAATGTATGTTAAAACAAACCCTGTTACTCTAGCAATTTTCTAAGTTTATAAGAAAAAATACTTAAAATATGTCCCTATTTTTGGACATTTGCCCCCATTGTGTTGGGCTTTGTCTAGATTTCTTGAGCTAAGAGGTTGAGAGATATGAATGGTGTAGTTCATTATTAGGATATAAGATGCATGCATTAAACAAAAAGAGGGTTTGTTATGCACTGTAGGCAGATTATATGGTCTTTTGGAAGGGAAGAATAGTCACATGGCTATAGTGATCAGTGATAAGATAAGTGATAAGACAGTCAATGATACTGTAACAGAGCTGAATAAGCCATGTGCTTGAATGAGTCTCATTTTGGTGTTAGATTGGCTTTTTAGCCATCCATTTATATCTTGTCTCGGTCACAGTACAAATGTCAGTGTTCCCAAGGTTGAGAAGCACTTACAGTGAGTACAATTTCTTACTTAGGCTCCTAGCATTGACCAGTACCACCTTCATAGTTTCCTTTACTTGTTTCATTGTGATGGTAGGTTTATCAGGTTGGTATTGCTTAAAAAAGACACTATGGGGTGGACAATGCCTTTGCCAATGTCATAATCCTGGAGGAGGTAGATGCAGGTCTATTTACATTCATTACACATTGCTCCTAATTATTTTGCTCTAAATAAGCAAAGAAAGCATTTATTAAGTGAAGCTGAATCTTATTCATTGAAAAGTTGAAAAATGATATGGCTAGGTGACTTTTAGTTGCAGGATTGGGAAGAAAGAAAGAAAGAGGAAACAATGTAGTTAAAAGGGGGGAGGTGAATCCAGAGAAATAAAATACCTGGCCTTGAAAGAATAAGGAAACTATTACAAAAAGAATTATATAGCAGGGGAAATATATGAATAGATAGATAGATAGATAGATAGATAGATAGATAGATAGACAGATAGATAGATAGATAGATAGATAGATAGATAGATAGATAGACAGACAGATAGGTATTGATATAGATATACAAATAGATATAGATTAGATATATATATAGATATAGTTATAGATATAGATATAGATATAGATATAGATATAGATATAGATATAGATATGCTCTAATACATTTTATGTTTGTTCACGAATACATACATGAAGAGAAGAAAGGTAGTATTATAACAGGGTTTTTGAATCATAAAAAAGAAATATAAGAAGCAAGTCTTTCCTGCTGATCTAATCATATTAAACACTCCTCTTGTACTGGAATGTTTGACAGATTCAGTTTGTATTTCATAAATGTGCAACTTCTCCATTTAAAGAACAACTAATACAATAAATGACTCATCCATGAAGTTCTTATTAGCACTATATAAATAGAGGATCGCTTAATCTTGATCATTGTACAAAAAACGTTTACTCCAAGAACTCACGTACATTAGTTATAATGTAAGGTAAGTCTCCTAGGCAATGTATGTAAATACGTCTTTGTGATTAATATCATATAAACACCTATAAAATTTTACTTTGAGAAAAGCAATACATAAAACTCTTTTAACATTAATCATATCATAGCCTTAGCTACATGGGTTATATCCAAAATCCCATGAGTGGAGGAGCTCCCTGGTCAGCCTTAGTAAGAAGCTGATATACCTTATAAGATCCTCCAAACCTAGCTACAAAATCGCCAATTATTCTAAGGGCAACTAGAAAGCATTCTAAAGCTATGTCAAAAATGTCAATGTCAACACCCAGATCTGCTCTGAATTACAGCACAATGGCACGAAAATTACAGAACCAACTGATATTGCCAACATCCTGGCAGATAGGTTCAGTGCTAACTTTACCCCACACTCACCCTCTAGAGGGCCCATATCTATACAGGAAGAATGCAGAGTCCCTGTAATCACATCTATGCAGGTAAAAGCTGCACTCTCTAAAACCAAAAACACAGCATGCATTAGACCGGACAACATCCCAGGCTGCGTTTTACACAAACTTCAGAACGAACTGGCTCCCCACCACACCTCTCAACCTCAAAGAGCAAAAAATTTGGACAATGTCTAATATAATGGGGGACAAATAGTGACAGATTTTAAATATTGTTCTTACTAAATTAGAAAGTTGATAGAATAGGTTTTGCATTAGCATGCATTTTCTGAAGGATGTGGAGTCTTATACACAAATATTTGTGATTATTCAGTGACTTCAATCCTCAGCTATTTGCCAGAAAAGTACAGATTTTAGGAGGAACACACCAAAAATATGATGCGAAAATCTGGACATTCTGCAAAAATCTGTACAGTTGAGAGGTATGCTCCCCACCTAAGCACCATGTTCAATCATAGTCTCATATCGGGCTTTGTGCCCACTGAATGGTGCACAGCAACAGTTATCCCACTCCACAAAGGGGGGGGGGACACCACTGATCCTGGAAACTATTGCCCTATTAGCCTGATGAGCCTGGTCTGCAAGGCCATGGAACATATCATCTTGGAACTCATAAACAAAGACATTGATAACCTCCTAACTCTGGACCCCACCCAGTTCGGGTTTGTGAAAGGCAGATCATGCCTTCTGAACCTGAATGACTTCTTTGAGGGAGTCACCAAAGCCGTAGATGAGGGTAAGGTGGTTCCCACAGCCTACCTTGACCTCGCCAAGCCTTTCTACACCATCCCCCATTCTGGAATTATAGCTAAACTCACTAAACTAGGTATAAATCCCTATATTACAAGATGGGTTGCCAAATGGCTCACTGACAGAACCCACACTATAAAAGTTGCAAGACTCCAACTCTGACTTCAAACCAGTGACAAGTGGAGTACCACAGGGTTCAGTCCTGGGACCTCTCCTGTTTGGTATCTACTTTGCCTCTGGCTAATGAAGTTCTCAGATGACTGCAAACTAGGAGCCACAGTCGAGTCCCCAAATGATGTGGACATCCTACAGAAGAGCCTCACTGAAACAAATACCTGGTGTCAGAGGCATGGCCTCAAGCTCATTGCCAAAAAGTGCACTGTTATCCCCTTTGGTAAAAACTCTGGACCCATGAACCACCACATAAATGGCAGTCTACTTAACACCGAATGTGTGCTAAGAGACTTTAGGACCCAGGTGGACATTAGTCTCTCCTTTGATAATTACATCACTATAGTAGTCAGGAAATCCTTCTATGTGGCACACCTCATCACAAAAGGGTTCTCATTCAGGAAAAAAAGGTCATTGTTCACTTCTACTTGGCATTCATTGTAGAGTACAACTCCCCTTTTGGAATGTACATCACAAGACATCTGCAGCAGCTGGAAAGGCCACAGAAGTTCCTCACAAGAGGATTACTGGCCTCAAACAGATGCCCTACACTGACCATCTAAAAAAACTCCAGCTTTACTCTGTAGCATATTACGTACGCCAAAGAGATCACTGCCTAACATATAAAACTGTGTTAAACCCAGAGCTGTTGGACAAATGCTTCACCTAAAGAAATCCCAATCCCTCCGAGCTACATGCTCTAGGGACCTAAACCTTGTCACCACAATAAACAGGACATGCTGGAGGGATAGATTCCTATCCCAGAGACATCCTATACTCTGGAACAAGCTACCCATCTATGTCAAGCAAAGTTCCTCATTAGCACTGTTCAAGAAAAATCTTGATGAGTGGAAGAGAAATAGGAAATACACACTGGGGATTACTTTTGTGGCTCTGCTCGACATGGGCACAAGAAATTAACTTTCTTGGGTGGCGTAAGCCAGGGAACCTTGTTGACTAGGCTTACTTAGGCCCTTGGGCCGATAGCCTAGTACCTACCTATGAACCTATGATATCACAGCTGGCCAGCTTAGAAAGCTACAGGGCACCTTCAATGCACCCAAAACAACTAGTCAGCTTGATGTTCTTATTTAGTGTAATATGTTCCTAGGATTTACTTATGTTCTTTTCCTTGTTTTTTATGTATTTCTTACTTCCTTTGTATAAAGACCAATTGTTCTCCTACTTTAATGTTTTGTATTAATCAATGTATTGATTGTTATGTAATTGGAGCTTTTATCCTCAGGTCTCTGCTGAAAAGGGGCATCTTCCCCAGTCAGACTAACCTGGTTAACAAATGTCAAATAAATAAATGAATAAAATGTTTGTATGCAAAGTTCTTCAGAGCTTTCCTGCTATTTAACAGAGTGCTCTTCTGTTGGCTTTTAAAGATAAACAATTGTCTTGTGCTGTTTATTTGCTGGGCAGACAAGTTCTCTTTGGAGAAGAATGTTCTACATTATAAAAAAATTGTTGTTTTATTGTACTTCCCTATTAAGGTAGGTTATCTCTAAGCTAGGATTGTATGTTTTAATGGATTTTGATGAGATTTCGCAGAAACTTTAAATGGAAACGCACTTTTTTCTTGTCAGTTTAAAACTTGTTTGAAAGCTATTTTTTCCTGTAGAGAAGTTATGCTTATTTTATTTTTAGGGGGATAGCAAAGCATTTTAACATGCTTTTTATTGTGTTTTTTGTCTAAAAACTGACTTTCAAAGATTTTAACTTTGTACAAGCATTTGCTGCTTTAATTTATTTATTTATTTATTTTTGTAACAAGGCACCAATTTTTGTCTTGACTATGGAAAACTACTGGTCCCATGGTCGGTCCTTCTTCCAGCCACAAAATGTAAAAAGTAAGCCAACAGCCTTTGCCACCACAGCAGGCTAACAATTTGCCTCAGCCACGGGTGGACAACTCTGCTGAGGCCATCACTTGTTGCTCAGATTGCTCATCTTTTACCACAGATCCCTCTGGTGTAGCACATGTAGCCACTAGGAACTGGAGGTTAACCACATCCTCTGCAGCGCATCTGTTGGGGTGCCTTCAGTGGGCAAGGGACAGCCACTCTTGTTGGTCCTGGGTAAGGGAACAAGGCTTCCCTGTTTTGTCAGAATGTTGTGCCCACCCCTGAGAAAACTGCTGCTGCTGCTGCCATTAATAACACTGTTGGCTCTATTTTTCCTGTCAAAAAGAAAAAGAAAACTAAACATACATTTTCTCCTCCTCAGTTTTTATTAGATAGGAATAGTTTACTGAGTCTGGATCAGGGTTTAATTCATACTATTGATAATTCTTATGAGATGATTTTTTTTGGTAAAAGAAAGAGGGCTAACTATTTTCCTGAAAGGATTCAAAATTCTGAATCTGGACAGAAAGATGAAGGAAGATGAAGGAACAGACACCTTTTTTCCTCAGTTTTCTAATTCAGACTCAGAGGAAAGCTTAGTTTCCTGTTCTCCCTGTGGGAGTTTCTCTGTCTGTGAAGCTATTTCTACAATGTGGCACTACATTCAGTGCAAGAACACTGAGGTTTCTCAGTCCCTCAGAAAAAACACTATGAGCTGTTGCAGAAGTAATTTCCAGAACCATCACTCATTACCTCAGTTCTGTCAGCTCTGGAGGATGTATATGTCACTGCCTGCAATTTTCCCTACAGTCAACCTGCTTTCCCTAAAAAAGCATGTAGAGTGTATAAAGTTCTTCATTTTTTTAAGTTTTTATACACTTTTTCAATACCTGACCCTGCTTTAATTAATCAGACTGATGCTAAACATTTCTGCTTTCTTGTCATTCGGAAAAGACATGAATGATTATTGATAAGTATGGGTGAAAAGTATATACTTCTGCAACTCTGATTTTCATAATTTTGAATTGTTATGCTCATATGCTAAAGTGTATTCTGACTAATAGTGAGGAATGCTTTGCAGTTTATCTTATGATTTTAGCTAATTAATTTAATTACTTCTATTGTAGAAGTATCTTATTATTTACAGTGTGTATATGATTCAGTTGATACTTAATCTAGGGCTATGACCACTGGTGATATTTTAAAAAGGTTTACCCGGCTGTATTCTCAGAACTTCCCAATGATGTGAAAAATGAGATTTTAAATTCTCCTTTGGATATGGGTTTAATTTTTTTATTTTTTATTTATTTATTTATTTTTTTTGCTGCAGAGGTTATCAAAAAGTGTGATGAAAGAGGTAAGTTGATAGAGGTAATGACTGAAATTTTCCAGCCATCCTTTTCCAACATTTCTAAGGGATTCTCTAACCCCTTTTCCAGTTATGATATAAAATAAAATAGACAGTCTCAACAAAATGCTGGTAAAGACACATTTAAGAAGAAATAGCAGGGTGTTCCAAAAAGAATTCAGGAATTTCGTACAACCAAGGACAGTCCAACAACTCAGAATGACTTTTTAAGGGACCTTGTTCCCCTTCACAGCATGGCAGTCCCTTTTCCCTTTCAAAGAGTCTGAATCTCCACTTTTCTCGTTAGCAACAGATAGTGTCAGACAAATGTATTCTCAACTCATAACCCCTTATAAAAATCTCAACTCTCTCTGCTCATCTAGCAAACTTCTGACAAGCTCAACAAAGTCAAATAATAATGCTGGTGACTCTATTTACCAATGCTATTGGGACAAAATAGAATTTGTTACCCACTAGCTTAACAAAGATAACTTCATTGCCCCTTTTCAAACAAAACATTAAAATGCATTTCCAAAGTCACTGGCTTTGTTCCTGTAATAAACCTGATTAGTCTATCTCTATTACTACCCAACAGAACCCTTTCTGTTCTCCTTTCTACTCTGCTTGCTTCCTGACTTTCTTTTCTCTTCCCCTTACTTCTCTACCTGCTATCCTGCAGTGCATCCACTCTTATTTTCACCACTTTCTATTCCCACCTTCTTTATTTCTCCTTACCCTTGCTCCTTTCCATATTAATCCATTCAGTATTTTTCCTACTTGTTAATTGAGAATTGAACTGTATGGAGTGCTTATAGTAACTAACTCCTGTAGTAGTTTTTTATACATAAGAATGTTATCTTTTATTTTTAATGTTTTGCTTGCTAACTCTATTACTAACTCTTAGATGTTCATTATTATTAGTACTGTTAGTACATTTTTGTATGACAATTTGTGTTTGTATATAAATTTTTTTTTTTCATCTCAGAATGTATCTCTCTCTGTGGAGCTTTTCTCCCCGGGCCTCTACTGAAAATGGAAATTTCTCCAGCTAGACTAGCCCGGTCAACAAATGTAAAATAAAAATAAAAATAAAAATAAAATCATCACAGTTACAGATGGTAGTGGCAGGAAATCTCTCCTTTGCAAGAGGTAATTCCACATCCACCAGACCAAATTCTTTTATTTCCCCATGTTCTTCAACATATGCAGTCTTAGGGAGTGATAGAACCAGTTCCAGTTAAGGTTTTGTGTGACATGAATTACAAATTTGTCCTGATAATTTCAGTAAAGTAATTATTATATGGATAGTACATGGGTGCACTTAGCCTCCATATGTGGTGACTGTCAATGTATTTGAGGCCATGTTGTACTGCTTCTTGTGAAACTGTGTGTGTGTGTGTTTGTATGACATCACTGAGTAATACCGTCACTAAAAGATAACATACATGTTGGTGTCATAATTAAAAAAAAATCAGAAAATGTGTGAAAATGCAACTAAATTTATTATATCACATTATGTGTATATTGCTGCAATATTTGTCAGATATGCCTAGTGCACTATGCTTGTTAACACATAAAGCATTGATTGTACCAAATATCTTGTACTTATTTCTGTGAAGGTATGATGATTTTGAGCCTGATTATGAAACCCATAAAGGACCAAGCATGTTAATGCTGGTGAAATCACAGACTATAGAAGCCCCATGAATCACGGAAGTTTGTGTGCAGCATATTCCATAACAGTAGTTACATCCCATATGGTGTACATTCAATGCTGCAGACTGTTCATAATACGATAGTAACTGTTTCCTCATAGTGCTAATAGCCTGTCTTTCTATAGCACAGACAGGCTACTCTCAGGAGCACAAGTGGCAGCACACTAATGTGGCCAAAGGCAAAAACTCACAAGAGTTTGCCATAAGATGTGAACTGCTATTTGCCACCAGTTACTACTGCTGCTTTGTGCCAGGCATTGCGCAATTGCTAAGACAAATACTGATGAGACAGAAGGGGAAGAAAGTGAGATTGGGAGGCAGACATAGAAGCATAGAAAGAGATTTGTTTATAGGCCATTTATAGCTATCTTTGTGATGTGTTATTCTTAAGTTTGTTATCATAATAATTCTGTCATACTCTGCACAATTATTTATTTATTTGGCATTTGTTAACCGGGTTAGTCCAACTGGGCAAGAGCCCTTTTTCAGTGGAGACCCGGGAAGAAAAGCTCCACATACATATATACATAGAAAATGAAGTATAAATTTGTGATACATAGCTACAAACAAAAAATGACATACATTAACAGAAATTACATACATCATAATTAAGTCATCATCATAATACATCATCATAATTAAGTCTTACCAATAGGGAGAAAGCAGGTTAAGACAAAAGCAGGATAATGATGGGTTAATAAAATATGTAGCCAACAGTTGCATACATGATAGTAATATTAAAAAAAACATTAATTGTTTGACATACTTCAGGATTCAAACCCTTGACACTATGCAAAATGCAGTCTACAGACCAGAGCACTATCAGGCCACACTACATAAGAATTAATACTTTACAAACTTAAAATCATACATTTAAAGGGACAGTGACAACATGACAAGAATGACAATAGTATAATCTCATTAGGGGTGCATTACAACCTAATAAATATTTTAGAGTAACTGTCTCACAATATTCCGCTCAGTCTGTATTTCTATAGCCCAGTAGGGATAAGCACATCTACATGAAGATAACTATACTAGTGCAGTTGATGGCAAAAACTCACCAGGTTTTGCCATAGGACATGGGATGCCATTTAAATGTCACTCAGCATTGCTGTGTCATGCTGAACATCATGCAAATGCTTACATTTTTTTTATTGGCAATCTGTATCTACATGTATTGTGTATGTAATTCCATTTTTTGATCAGATTAAACATGTGAAAAAGGGATTGAGTGGAGAGTGGTGAAAATGGGGGCAAGCACTGAGTAGGGCACAAGGAGAAGAATAAAGGAATGTGCCTGATGGTGGAGGGACAGCACCGTAGCTATCCACTTCCTCACAAAATAAATGTCTGTATGTAGCAAGAAATTGATAAATATGAATAGTCACCACATGAGGGCTGGGTGACAACAACACAATACTGCCGTATAGCCAATTGGACTGAATCAGTTGTCTCAAGCAGACACACAGGATACTGGAGATCTATGTAAGGGGAGTAACCTTTTTGAGGGATATGTTACCATTTTTTATTTTTTAATTCTTTTATTTTATTTTATTCTTTTTTTGTAGACAGAGGACTGATTGGGAAATTAGTTATGGCACGAAAGGTCGAGGGACACAAAGACTGAGTATAGGTAGGGGACAACAGAGGTGCCCTTCATGATATCCTCCACCATCCTTGTCAGCTCCTGATGGGTAACAAAATCACTACCTCCTGTACTACTCCTGATGGGTACCACTGCACCTGCACCAGCAAGTGGGGCAGAGCTACCTGATGCTAAAGGAGCTGGTAGGGCAGGAATTGTTGAGGTAACAGTGACAGGTTGTGGTCCAGATGTGCTGTGTGTCTGTGCTGCCTGTGGTGATGCCACCGCAGCCTCCTGTGGAGGCATGCTGAGCTGAACTACAGTGGTTGGTCTAGCTTCCTGTGCTGATGGTTGTGTAAAAGCAGTGATATTTCAACACAGAAAATAATAAATAAGTAAATAAACAATACTCAGCCATTACTCATCTCCAGTTAGACCAGTCATTGAATATAATTTCCCTTTGGCATGTACCTGTCTAGACAAATATAGCAACTGGAATACCAGCAGTGATACCTTACTAAAATGATACAAGATCTAAATATGTCCTAAATGGACCACCTCAAGGATCTGTCACTATACTTAGTATCTTACAGACTGCTAAAAGGTGACCTGTGTCTGGCATACAAGGGATCCTCCAAAACAATACTGATGGATTTACTACACATCAGCAAGGCAAATGGCATCAGAAATACTTGATCTGGGGATCTGAACTTGTACAACATTAACACAGTGGTTTGTCGGGATGGGTATATCTCTCAGGGGATATAGCTGCATTGGAACAGACACCCCATCCACACAAAACAAAGTTCTTCCCTGTCCATATTCATGGATCTATAGATGGGAAGAGAATATTTTCTCCAGGACTGCCCTCTGTTCTACTAATGGACAGAGGCAGCTGTTAAGTGCTTTATCCCATGCATGGGTCCCCTCAAATTATCTATGGCATGATACCAGTTATTCTCATTAGGGGTAGCATATAATTATTGATTAGGGGATCAGTAAGGCCAATCTCTAACCAAATCGGATATGTTAATTCAAGAACAAAAAGGGAAATTGGCTAGGTTTCAGATGGCCTTCAAGGGCAGCTAAACTAGAATTTACTTATGAACCTATAAAAAATAAAAAGGAAGAGATATATGGTTGGAGAAGAGAAAACAACAAGTTGGATTAATATTTAATTTCATAAGTGAATATAAAACAAAACATTGTTAACCTTTGCCACATCCAGACATGATGTGAATGAATTAATGTGTCATAAAATACATCAGACTCAATGGTATTATAAATAATTCAATCTCAATGGTTTTATAAATAATGTGCAAAGATTTAGTTGACTATGGCATGCCTGATATATGCATTCCAAGTAAATATATCTAGTTACAGAAATGAAAATGTTAATGTTAATACTGCAGTAAATAATTTTTACTTACTATCCTATAATGACAACTAATTACCACTGGGGATTGAGCACACAAAGCTAAGTAGATTGACTTATTGCCTAATGTGATGAACAAGAGCTATGAGAGCAGGCATGTTTGCTTGATATAAAAGCAAGGTATTCCTATTCAAGCTGATAGGGACTGATGGCCTGAAAGTTTGTAAACGTAACTACATTTCCGAGATACTATGATCTTGCTAACATTTCTACCTGATTCATACTCACCCTGTACCTCTCTGAGGTGAGCCAGTTTTTCCTGATGCATCTCTCATCTGGGTAATCTTTTCAACAGCTGTACAGAATAGAAAACAAACAAAAAATGAAGCATAATGTATAACAAGGTCACTATAATTACACAACTCGGGGGGGGGGGGGCATTTCTAAATTATTTATTATTATTTTTTTAAATTATTTTATATTTGTTGATTGAGCTAAATAGCCCTTTTTCAGCAGAGGTCCGGGGAGAAAAGCTCCACAGTTTTACAATTTAGTTTTAACAGTGTCAGCGGGTTACAATGTATACATACAATGGAATAGATTGTATCAGAAAAATAATAGTGGAAAAAATATAATAAGCATACATAGAAATTATTCAATACATTTTCAATAAACAGTGATGAGAATTCATAGTGTAAGTAGTTATTTCATGAGATGTGTGACATTAGAAATGGAGATAAGCGATAGAGAAGAAAAGTGATACTCTGAAGAGGTTTATGAGCTAAAAAGGTTTGAAGTTTTGGTGATTACATATGAATTAATGGGCTAGATCAGGGAGGATGAGTGTGTCCTGCATTCTGCCTCTCTTTTGCTCAGAAGACCCTTCTTGCACTTCTTCGTGTCACTATAATGGTGATGACATTGTTCTCAAGTGTGTGTGATGCAAGTTGCACTGCACACAGCCTTGGTTAAGCCATTTCAGGCCACAGCCTTGTACTGACACCTGGTATAGTTCCCTTGTAGAAGCCTACAACTGTAGCACTATATGAGGAGACCACAGATATCCTGGATTCAGCAACCCACCTTTGGGCTCTAAATGGTGCATCACCTTCACCTTTGCCTGCCATGTCTTCTGAAGGACGCTGTGACTGAATTGGCAACCAATTCAGATCTCGTGTGTACCAGTCTTTGTACAATGTCAGCCAACCTTGCCAATTGCAGTGGAACAACTGAAAACACAAAAATGGCCTGTCAGTGAAACTGGGAATAATTCTATCAAAATACAATGAAGGAGTGAAATATGGCTGTGAGACTTAGCCATGTGTGACGTTCATCATATTTACACATTTCACTATAAAATCATCAAATGCTTTATGTTGTTAGTGATAATCATTGCTGTTTACAGGTAAAATGTTATGGATTGGTACAAAATGGGCTAGTGTAACATACAAAATACAAACTTTGAGTAATGCCATAAAGGAATTGAACTCATAACTAAAACGAAAGCTAAAATGCTAAATTTTGCTTATTAACTGTCAATGCCACAGGAAAGCTAACACATTTAACTTGTAGGTCATGGTTTAAAAATTTCAATGTGAGTGACGATCTAATTAAGACATGCCTGTATGTGCATGACCTTCTCTTGTGATGGTACTGGAGTTGTATGTACAAACCAGTATTTTTATGTAAATACATTCATATGCATGCAGTTGCGTGAACTGAGCAAAACATGTTAGGTTACGTGTCATACATACTTTACATGACATACTGTCCTACACACACACATAATAATTATATGTGATGAGGCATATCTTTTTTAAGTAAATATTGAGCAGATTATACCTGTGCAAATTTAGCTTAAATTAACTAATAACATTGTTGTGCTTAACATACGTTAACAGATTATAGTTGATTAATGTAGAAATCATTACTCATAGTTGCTTTGCAAATTTAATATTTTAATAGTTTTATTTCATATTCAGTTTGTAATAAACATTTTGTGACACTACTTATTCTATCACCCTTAGTGAAACTATTTGTAATCTGGATTTGAATCCTGTTTAGCATACTTTGTCCAGGTCCCCTTCAAGAAACACATTACACCAAATGACATTTGACGAGCTTTATTAAATTTCCATAAACATAATTTTAACCAATATTCATTCATTTCAACCAAAACATGATACAGGTGAAATAACATCCATGTAAAATTATCTTAGGACAGGACAGCATAAACCTGCTCATCCTGATCAGTAAGCATCGTCCATACCTCCACTCAGTTACTTATGAAGCAGTGTACCTGCTCATTTCCATTACCCTTTATCGGTACTTATCAATCAGCACAACCGATCACTTTCATTACCGTTTATTGCATTATGCCATCAACCAAATAAGCAGCTTCCTCCGCTTACTTATGTACTCAAGCAGCGTAATCGCTCACTTTCCTTTCCAAACTTATTGACTTGACCATCCAGCACCAGAGGGGGACCAGAAGAGGGCAAGCCTGCCCCTCTTCTCTGCCCACCAGCCTGACCAGGCTGTTCCCCCTCTCTGCAGCACATTTCCAGCAAATTAAACACCATTAATGCATCTGGCCAAAAATCATTCGGTGTACCCTGTCCCCACTAACCAAGGTGGGTAGAGTTAACTCCTAAAATCCTATCACATAGCAAAATAATTACCAAAACAGCTGAAAACAGAAACACTGACCCTTCACCTATGCTAAGATAACCTAGCACCGCACTGCACATGAGCTAAATAATCCTCAATTCATAACAAATGGCAGCTCTGCAATGACTTCAAGGGCATTATAAAAAATCATGCAGAGTCAACTACATGCCATCATGCCACATTCCAACCCCATTTACCACCCAATCCAATAATAACCAAATGAGCTCTCCTTAATGCCAGCGCAATAACAATTCTAATGACTCCCCCATCATTACCAACCAAAACAGTATCATTAAACTCCCATTGTCTAAGAATCCCGCCATCACACTTTCTCTTATAAGCATTTTTTTTTTAAATGCAGGGCTTGTCCAGGATTTGAAATTAGGACCTCTTGCACCAAAAGCAAGAACCATACCTCTAGACCAACAAGCCACCCCCATCAAACAGCTCAACAGCCATCATGGCATTCTAGCAACTCAACAAAACAAGCCATACTATTTCATTATTAAACACAAATGCATACCGTCATACCAATGAGATCTCTTTAGCGCAGGTGCAATATCAATCCACACATTAAACCGACCAGCCTTTATAACATGAAATGGTTAAACAACCATCATGGCATTGTTAACAGCCCAACCACCATCAGCCCTATAAGTTTCATACTGGCAACTGGAAACAAACCATAATCCCCCAACAACCCCAATGAATCTCCTACATCAGCTAACACAATCACCAGAAGTAAAATAAATACTCCATGTCCCCTCAATCACCCTCCCTCACACAAGCCACTGACTCAACCCCCAGCTTATAAACCTTATCACATACATAGACAAAGTAACAAACAGGCCACCAAAGCTCTATAACATAACTAGCCAAATAAGACAACTATCTAAACTGTTGAAATTATAACACTAATCCCACGCCAGTGCTAAAATAACCAACCAAAACCTTGCCTAACCTGTATATATTAACCAAACTGACACTCACCTAAGAACCCATAGTAGCTTAGAATGATTCCAAATCATGACCCCAAATGTACCACCCAAACACTGAACTCAAAGCCACGCAAAAGCAAATTCAAGAACAATTGCCCGCTATCATGCCTAACTGAAGCCCTGTTTTACTGCCCAATGGACATAATATACGTATGAAATTTTGTTTTCTAATCCAATTTTAATAGCAATTCCACCACATCAACCACCCAATGTAATGAAAATGTCATTATAGCATTTGCCGATCAACAAAAACACCATATGAATGACTTCAATGCACCTATTACAAATAAAAACACACCACATGAACTGCAGCCTAGTAACCTTCATTGCCTACATCAACCCTCAACACACAAACTATCCTGTCAATGGCCACTATCAATTAATCCTCATACTATTAAACCTACCCTAACCCTACATGCCAGTGAAACCCCTAACCCGGATTAAGAGTGCGTACCATTATCACCTGTGCAACTATACTACTCGCAGCTAACACATCATTGACTGACTGAACTGCCCAACCTTGATCCCAAAGCAGACAAATACCCAATCTTTCTCACCAACTCCTACCCAGGACAACTGCAACACAAATTTAATCACCATGGCAATGCCCTACAAGAAGCCATCCATATAAAGGGAACTCCAGGCCCCTGCAACACCAATTAAACCAAACTATAAATGCCCTGCCATGAGCCTACCTTAAGAACATGCCTTGCTTAAAGCTTCCCACTTCTGCTTAACCACAAAGCCCCAGTTCTTGCAACATCCCCAACATACCTGTATACCTACCATGCCACATAAAACTCAACCTGCCTCTAAAAGTCATACATACCTGGAAATTGACAGTACCCCAACTGTGGTACCCCGTACTCCTCCTCATAAATAACTCCCACCCAGCTTCACTCTGCCCCCATACCTTCTCCTCACGTGCCCCCACTACCTCCTATCTGAACTAACACTGACATACCTTTATGAGCACAAAGTAAAATTACTTCTGACCTCATAGTGCCCATTCTTGCAACAGGAACACTCCAGAGCAGCACACCAACACAGCAGAGTACATCACCTTCAAAAACCACTTCCTGCAGTGCACCACTCTAACCAACAGGACATCAACACTGCAACAGCCTCTATCTCCATTCAAACCCATCTCCTTCAGGTCACTGACCGATGCCCCTTCCACAGTGCCCCACCTGCAAAAGAAAGGAAACTGTAAATTATTAGCACACACACAGCCAAAACATATTAATGATGAAGTTAAGACCTGACTGGAGCATACCCTGCTTACCAAATGTACACTTGGTTATGCAAACAATATGGACCAAGCATAAATTACTCTGACACTATACCTCCCAACTGACCATGCAAATAACAGAATTAGTAGAAAATACAACCATGTTCATCAGCAGATGGCTACAAACCTCTGGGTGCAAAATCTGGGCAAAGCCATAAGAATGGGAGAGGGAGTGACAAAGCCCAAACAGGGATAGCCTGTATATATTGCTCCCCCAAACCTAGACGGCCGGTAAGAAAATACACCTCTAGGATTCCACCTGTGTCCCTAAACTAATGCAAGTCTGGATCTGATGAAGTCCTGAGTGTAAGGACGAAAATGCGTTTTATGTACTGAAGTTATAAGAGCGTTAATATTCACTTTTAACGTTTGTGGAATTTTCAATAAATCTTTTGTGGAGATATCTACAGCGACTGCTTGGTCTTTGGGCACTATCGTTTTGGTTTATTGGTTTGATTCTAGTGCCTTTGCTGTTTTGTTTGTGGATTTTAAACTAATGCAAGTATTACAGATAAGGCATGTCACAAATGCACAAGAGTCAGCTGCTAAGAGTTGTGTCAGCCTTCTTTGCAAGAAGCAAGAAGTAGTGCTTTTTACTTCATACACCTAACTCAGTCACTTTACCATAGCTGTGACTTCTGCAAATGCTTCCTCCAGTAAGCACATTCATGTTTCCAATCAAACTATTCCCCCAGTAATGTATTCTCTTATTCTAGCTAATTTTCAAAGATATCAATATTTAAAATCTGTCCCTGATGTTGGACCATTGTGCTCCTGTTATGTTTGGCTTTGTCTGAGAACTGTAGGGTTTGAGAGGTATGTGCAGTAGTGGTCAGAATAGATGAATACCTGAATTTGTTAATCAAAATATAGTGATTAAGACCTTGCCCTGTTTTCTGGAATTATAACAAATGAAAAACAGCCCTGTCTATAACCTCAAGAAAGACAGAAAGGGAATTAACTGCCCAAACAAACACAGGCGGTTACTAAATGTGAACGATGGATCCCGGAGATAACTTGTGATAGCTCACCGCCCAAAGCGAGTGATGTCAAATAGTGTTAACCAAAAGTATCACAGAGTAAATCTGTAGCTTGACTCTTCACTGCTGTGCTAATGTGTTTAATTCTCAGTTTTGCATACTGTTCAACTTTATTAAAATTAGATCCCTTAGTGTAAAATGACCCTAATCCCCACAAAGCATGCACCGACTACGGCATTACCTCAGGAGCTAAAGCCCGCGAAAATATATTTGCAGGGTTATACCTCTTATAAGAAGTCAGAAGTTCAATGGTTCTGCTCTCAGTGACTATGAGCACTGCTGCAAGGATAACTGCTTTCAAGTAAACTGCCAGCACAGATGCTATTAAAAGTAACAGAAGCAAGTTAAAATATAAGATTTGCATTTGCATGATGGGTATAAAATCTGAATATCAATTGCCAGAAAACCACAATTCTATGAAAAATGGACCAAATATGAGGCACAAATCTGTACATTCTGCAAGCATATGCACAATAAGACTGCCCAGAACCTGATTTAAGCAAGTAATACTGCCTACCCGTTCACAATCCAACTTGTCAAATGGAAAGCTCCACTAACTCAAAGATGGTGTATGCTGCCACTGTGCATGCCCAGCAAACACCAATACTCATGAGTGCTTCATGTTCCCCTACTGACTCATAAGCTGCTGTCCCAAATTTTTAATATATATATATATATATATATATATATATATATATATATATATATGTATGTATATAATTATTTAACTACCAGAGTAAATGATCGGTAGATGAAGGGACACTGTAAATGGCAGTATACTGGATTTGCAAGACCCTGACAAGCAAGACAAAAACCCCAGAGCCACTAACAGCTATACCAGCCTGAACCAAGTATGTAAATGTAAACATATGATAAGACCATTCGCTATCGGACAACTCCGGGCAATACACAGAGACTAAACTCCCTCAGTGAAAAAGTACAACAAGCTTCCTGTTTGCCATATTCAATTTCATATCTCCCAAGTATGGAACGATAATCTGTGCAGCTGAAAGCAGTGACAAAACATACTTATTACTGAACCGCCGTACACAGCTTCCACCATTTAAAACTAACAAAAGGTAAAGTATGTTGCAGAAAATATGGTGTAGAATGTGTTAAGATAAAACTGCATGGAGTCTCCATGTCCCAGGACACAAATGCTCACCCACATTGTTCAATCAATACACGTGCAACCAAACAGTGCATATTTCCAACTCCTCTCTCATTCCATAAGAAACTACAGTCAAGAAACACCATGCATGCGTTATGACAACTAGCAATACAACACAGCTATGCTAAATGGCAGTAAGCAGTGTACAGAATCACGTTCTCATTTTAGGTCATCTCATAACTCATAGTTAAACCCGTGAAAGGCTGACTGATTGTACTCTAATTGTAGATAATCAAACGAACAACAATCCAAAACTGAAACTAATAAATCAGGCACCACGGAAGCATAAAATCACAACTATGCAAAATAAAATAAAGAAAACCTTTGAATGTGAGCGCTTTCGGCAAGTAAAATAACTTGCCTTCATCAGACAAACAGTTTTTTCAAAGCATCAGGTTCTTTTTACATGCTATTAGGCCAACCCAATTAAACAATCAGCCTAAATAACAAAAGAACAATTTTAAAGCAGCCTCGCCACTAAAATCATAGAATAATAATAAATTTCAATATAAATCGAATACAATCATTTAAAACCTACCTATTAAGAAGGAACCATTAGTAATCAAAAAATGCAAGTGTTCTAACAAAAAACCCTAAACAAAAAATATTTATAAACATATTCCGAAGTGTTATTTACATTAAAAATGAATATGAGCCACTATAAATGTTGTTATTCCCTAAATATATCTTCACAAAGTTCCCAAAGCAATATACTAAAGGCTTACCAATATATAGAAATCTAAGGATTTGTGTAGAAAATAGTAAAAATCGACAATATTAATGTTAGATGTCCAGCACAATAAACTAGAAATGTTTATGTATGTAAACAAATTAATGTCATCTTTTAAGAGCCAAGTATCTCAACATGCATTTAATAGAGAGATTCTCGTTCAAACCTGGGAAAACTTGTGCTCTTGTCTTAATCTGCCACATAAGCTCATCAATTTCGAGAAGGACATGCCAAGGTCCTCCTCTAATATCAGTTCAAATATTTTGTAGAATTGCAAACTTAACAGCATGATCAGGGTGATCTAAAATGTGTTTAGCCAGAGCATTATTGGGATCATTTTTACTTACAGAATAATAATGCTCATAAATACGCTGTTTTAGTTTTTCCTTTTTGGTTTTAATGTAAATGCATCACATAGAGTGCACAAAGCCATGTACGTAACTCCCTTAGACTCAAAATTATATCTATGATTAATTTTATACGTTTTGTTATTAATGGAAATTTGATTAGTAACAAAAATATATTTACAATAAGAACATTTTAACATGCCTTTAGTTCTATTTGTACATTCTCTTTTTCTCTCCAGGAGTGATTTCAGATTTTGGCCTCGCCTATATGTTATTCTGGGCCTAAATCCTAGAGCTTTTGATAGCCTTTCATCCCCTTTGATTAGATTCCAGTTCTTGTTAAGAACTTCTCTAATACATGAATGATCCAATGAATATGTACAAAGGAAACTGACTTGATGAACTATAAAGTTACTAGACAAATGGGTTGGTTGCTCACCAGTACAACCTTGGTAATAGTTCAAGTTTTCAGTTGGGATGACTGCCTGATCAGATAACAGCAGTGTAAAAAACCCCGTAGTCCTTTTGTTTATTATCTCATTTTTAATATTTAAAACTAGGGTTGAAGGATACCTTTTGTTCAAAAACATTTTTTCTAGCAAGTCACATTCAAAATTAAAATTGGTCACATCAGAAACCATACGGACTGCCCTAACCATCTGGTCTTTAACTACTGCCTTCTTCTGATGGTACGGGTGACAGCTAGAAAAATGCAAAAATGTAGTGGAGTATGTCGGTTTACAATATATCAAGCTTTTATACCTACAATTTATGTCATCCCTAATCAGCTGAATGTCAAGGTAGTTAATGGACCTCTCCCCTATGGCATAGGTAAATTCCAAAAAATTGGTAGTCTGGGTGATGTTGTTAATAAAGGAAGGAATAAGAGAAAGGTCACCTTTCCAGATGCAGAACATGTCATCCTGGTATGTAGTGTACCAGGAGACATGGTTCTGAAAGAGTGAATCTTTAAACAAAAAATTGTGCTCCCAGAATGCCATAATGGCATTCGCAAAACTACCGCCACAGGGGGAGCCCATAGCTACCCCTGACTTCTGTAAGAAGAATTGACCTTCAAAAACCATGAAGTTATTAGCTAGAACAAGGTCTAAAAGTGTCCCAACTATGTTAATGGTGCCCCCATTAACTTTCTTCATAAGCAAAAATTCTCTAGTCCATTCAATGCCCAGCTGTTGGGGGATGACCGTATAAAGGTCCTTAATGTCAATTGTGAGAAAATGTGCATTGGGCTGGAACTCTAGCTTGTTGATATGACTAAGGAACCCCCACGAGTCCTTGCAGATTTGTGGTTCACTAGCAATAAGTGGTTTTAGCACACTATCAATATATTTGGCACACCCATACGTAATTGATCCTTGACAATCAACTATTGGTCTGAAGGGAGGATCATTTAAAGTTTTATGAATTTTGGGATTGCCAAAAAGTGCTGGTGTTTTCGATGCTAACATTATAAGGTAATGGTATAGGTCAATGTCAAAGGAGCCTTCCAGAAATAAGTACTCCAACACCCCTCTAATCTTTCTATGTGCCCCATTGACCTCATTTAAAGTGGCCCATGTGTATGCAGCAGTATTAAGGTGTTTGACCATACTATCTACGTACATGTCATGTTTCATAAACACAAGGCCACCGCCTTTGTCAGGCTTCATGACCCAAATATTACAGCCATTCAGCAGGTTTAAACAGTCATACTCAAAATGGCTAATAGTGTTCTTCATGTTTTTGAATAGCTGGCTTTCTTTAATAGCCCAAAAATCTATCTCGCACATTTTCTCAAAAACATTCAAGTCTGGGTGAATGAGTGGATTAAATATACTAGAGACCCTTAAAGAACTAACCATGCTGGAACTACTCCCCATAAGCAAATTAAGATTATGTTTATGGACAAACAACTTGAGGTCAATGATAGTTTTAGCAATGTCCATATGTCTCCCGGGGACGTAAGTTAGACCCCTGGATAAAAAATCAACAATTTCTTGGTCCACATCCAAAGACCTATAATTATAAATATTAAAATCCCCATCTGAGCTTGTGTAAACTCGTGGTCCACAAGCTAGTTCTTGAATATGGGCTATAGTCTCCTCTATCTTTTTTTGTTGTTCCTCACTTGTGGCCGATTCCGATTGGACTAACGATTGATGGTTCAGTTGTTGTTGGTTGATTGAAAATCCTGATGGTTAGATCCATCACCTCTATCATTTATGTCCCCCAGTTGTCTATCTGAATTATTGCTATTGCTGCCAACATTATTATCCTTATTGCCAAAGCCATTGTTGTTTTTGCAAAGCCTCTCACTACGTCTGAGTGGCTGATTATCCATATTTCCATTTACTGGCCTATCATTGCATGGGGGACAAGCCTTCTTCATCCAAATTTCTGTCTATATTAATGTCAGGTAACTGAGTATTTAAACCATTAGAAGGAGGCTTGAGATAAGCTCTTTTATTGGAATAGTCACAGATATCCCTAGCTATCTTTTTCTTTTTAGTAATAAGAAGTTTATTCAGTGCTGACTCAATGCTAGTATAAATTCTACAATATTCATACTTATACCTATAAAAGTCTATATGGCTTTTGATGGCATGATCTAAAATTTCCAATTCTGTTTTAAGAATGTTAATATCAGTAGAATAAAAATTAATAAGAGCCTATAGAAATTCAAATCCTTGGCTGTCAAAAAGGTCCAGTAGTTCCCTATGGAACATAGAGTCATTCGCCAGCCCTGCTGGATACCGCCATTGCCTAAAACCTTTGGGAATAACTTTGTTCTGTATACATTGTTGTAGGTAGGAAACCTCAAGCTGAAGCTTCCTACATTTGTACAGTTTTGTATCAAAGTCATTAATTAAATTATGTAATTCATTTGCGGACTGTTCTTCCCTTTCCTCAGATGAATTATTTAATTGGTTATTTCCGCAAAAGAAATTGTTGTTGTTTACAAATGCTGACATTGAAGGAATATTACTTACACAGTTCTGTGAGCCAGTATCATTCACCAATGGGACTGAGGTGCCTTGTGCTCCTCCTTGATTGATGCCCATACGGTTTGTGTTGTTTTGTGGTGTTGAATAAGCGTTGATGGCTCCAATGACGCCTCTCGAAACGCTACCAACTCCTGGCAAAGGCTCATTAGAATCATTACTATTCGTATCACCTTGTTGTCTAATAGAAGCATTAGATTCATTCAATCTATTAGTGCAGGATGTTTGCACCTTCTGAGACAAAGTTTCAACCCGCCCTAGAAGAACCTGAACTAGGGCTGTCAAATTTCGGATTGCGTTCTCCTGGCTGTTAGCCCTACTTTCATCCTGGGAAAACAAGTCCTGAGTTGCCGCTCCATTTCCGCTTGCCATAACGACGACCAAATGAACAATAATCCAAAACTGAAACTAATAAATCAGGCACCACGGAAGCAATAGAAGCCGGCAAATAAATCCAACAAATAAAATCACAACTATGCGAAATAAAATAAAGAAAACCTTTTAATGTGAGCGCTTTCGGTAAGTAAAATAACTTGCCTTTATCAGACAAACAGTTTTTTCAAAGCATCGGGTTCTTTTTATATGCTATTAGGCCAACCTAATTAAACAATCAGCCTAAATACCAAAAGAACAATTTTAAAGCAGCCTCGCCACTAAAATCATAGAATAATAATAAATTTCAATATAAATCCAATACAATCATTTAAAACCTACCTGTTAAGAAGGAACCATTAGTAATCAAAAAATGCAAGTGTTCTAACAAAAAACCCTAAACAAAAAATATTTATAAACATATTCCGAAGTGTTATTCACATTAAAAATGAATATGAGCCACTATAAATGTTGTTATTCCCTAAATATATCTTCACAAAGTTCCCAAAGCAATATACTAAAGGCTTACCAATATATAGAAATCTAAGGATTTGTGTAGAAAATAGTAAAAATCGACAATATTAATGTTAGATGTCCAGCACAATAAACTAGAAATGTTTATGTATGTAAACAAATTAATGTCATCTTTTAAGAGCCAAGTATCTCAACATGCATTTAATAGAGAGATTCTCGTTCAAACCTGGGAAGACTTATGCTCTTGTCTTAATCTGCCACATAAGCTCATCAATTTCGAGAAGGACATGCCAAGGTCCTCCTCTAATATCAGTTCAAATATGTTGTAGAATTGCAAACTTAAAGGCATGATCAGGGTGATCTAAAATGTGTTTAGCCATAGCATTATTGGGATAATTTTTACTTACAGAATAATAATGCTCATAAATACGTTGCTTTATTATTATTCTCGTTTGTAAACAGTAAACATTATAAATATTTTTTGTTTAGGGTTTTTTTGTTAGAACACTTGCATTTTTTGATTACTAATGGTTCCTTCTTAATAGGTAGGTTTTAAATGATTGTATTCGATTTATATTGAAATTTATTATTATTCTATGATTTTTAGTGGCGAGGCTGCTTTAAAATTGTTCTTTTGTTATTTAGGCTGATTGTTTAATTGGGTTGGCCTAATAGCATACAAAAAGAACCTGATGCTTTGAAAAAACTGTTTGTTTGATGAAGGCAAGTTATTTTACTTGCCGAAAGCGCTCACATTAAAAGGTTTTCTTTATTTTATTTCGCATAGTTGTGATTTTATTTCTTTGATTTATTTGTCGGCTTCTATTGCTTCCGTGGTGCCTGATTTATTAATTCTAGATAATCACTGCAAAACCTTTTGAGATTCAACCCAGATGTTAATAAAGGAGATTCTCTTTGCTTTATGCAGCTCCACTTAGGCAAGTGGATTATATACTTATCACAATATTTATAAGGTAGTGTTGCTAAATTTAGTCCTGTACTTTTTCTAATTAGTATACATGTGAGTGTAATAAAAGGAAGTCAACTGCTCTGCACAGTGACATTAGTGCTGGATAGAAAAATGACTAAAAGTTATACCCACTTGAAGCCTAAGAAAAGCACCCCCACAGCCCCAGCCGAAGAGAACACAGGAAAACAGCCACAGCACTTTGAGAAAACATACACTCCAGAACCACTAACAATTAAAGCCACACCAAGCATGCGCAATGACAACCATTTCTCTCCCTTACTCAGAAACCTACGAAAGTCACTCGCAACTTCAGCCGAGGGTAGCACTTCAACCCAGCTTGGTGCTGAGTGAGAAAAACACATATCAGACGTAGGAGAGCCAGCAAAGTGTCTGCTTCAACCACTGCACCACTGAAACCCTTCTAGCGATGCCGCCAAATACTATAACATCATACCTTGATGAAATAAAGAGGGGAACTTATACTATTAGTTCTGTTATCCTAAAAGGACCTTTAATTCCCTTCATATGCACATGATATATGGCAGATTCTTGCTTACAAAATTAAACTGCTTTAGGACAAAGAACCACACACAGACAAAACATAACACCTCTCATTCCTGGAGAGAATTTTGATATAGACAACTGCTAGGCTGCTGGGTTGTTGTGGCAAAAACTTGATGGACCACACCAAACAACCCTTAGCCTCTCACCTCAATTATACACACACACACACACACACACACACATATATATATATATATATATATATATATATATATATATATATATATATATATATATACATACATACACACATTTCCTTTCTTTCCTGGGAGGCTTAAAAGAAAATCCACTACCTGGTAACCCCCATAACAATAATACTGTGATGAATTTCCCTTCTCTAAAGTCTAGCAATACCTCCTAACAAAATAACATAAACGACCAGGCAAAAGCCAGCTCAATGATATGCATACCACCATCCTGACTGTTCCAAATGCTCTGTTCCCATATCCAACCACAGCAAGAGTAGGGGAGACAAAACAAAACAAAAAAAAACTATTACCTTTTCCAGCCACCTGCCCCATACCAATCCACCAGCCACCAGTAACCTGAGACCTACCTGCTCACTTGGAATACTTACAGGTCGTCTTGGACATGAACTGACTTTAGCAAGTTGACACCAAAATGTGACTCCTATTCCAGTAATACTTGCCTAACATCCTCTAAGCCCTCCCTCCCCAACATCACTTCCTCACAAACCTCATCCATTCCTGTTTAACCTGATCCTCATCCTATCCTCCCAAATCCTGCTACTCTAACTAACCCCCCACCTTGAAGATGTCCCTGGACAAAATGGTCTGTTCCAAAGCTCATTTGTATAGATTATAGTTGACTTATGTAGAAATCATTGCTCATAGTTGTGTTGCAAATGTAATATTTTAATAGTTGTATTTCAATTTGTAATAAAAATTATGTGACACTACTTATTCTGACTCCTCTCAGTAAAACTATCTGTAATCTGGATTTCATCTCTCTGAGTATTTCCAAATTTACTGCTTTAACACTTTGAGCCTCAGAGATAGACAATCTGCAGGAGTATTTTCTTCACTTAATACTGTTGAGAGTGTCTGACAGAGGTGTAAATGTACCAGTGGCACTGGCACTACTGATGGCAGCCCAATTAAAATTTTTAGATTTCCCCTTCAGAATTAAACTGTCTTTGCATACTGCCACCAGGGGCATGCAAATGCAGACATAAAATAAAATTATAATAATAATTGAATAAGATCAAGCAACAAATTAACCCAAGTAAAGAGTATATATAGCAATGAACAGAGCATTTATGCCATTAACATAACACATTCATCCTTTCAAAATGTTTGCCACATGATCAGTTGTATTTTTGTTACACAATATCAGATTTTTAGGTAATGACAATTTTTGAGAAAGGGAACTCACAAGAGGTTACATAAGCCCCCCAGGTCTCTGCTAAAAATGGGCTACTTGCCCAGCCAGACACTACCTGGTTAACAAATGTAAATAAATTAAATAAGATTCATTTTTACCACATTATATACAAGTAGTAATGACAGCCTTAAATGAAATGTATTACTGTTATGATTACTGCTTGGGAGATATGAATAATTCATCCAGAATATATTATAAGTATTTCCACATTCATCATTTTACTGGTTTTCTGTTCTCACACTTTAGCAAATGTCATTTGTACATCATGCATATCAAAATTTGATATTACTTCTAAGAATAGTTCATTTTCCAACAAGTAAACATTTGTGTCACCATGAATAGTGCCTTGAATGTATCAAAATCTGGAATCGAATGCTGCATTATTGCTGCTGTCACACACGTTACTGCATTAACACGTTTAGCTACAAAGAAAGTTAGATAATGACTCTTTATATGTGAAACAATATTATTTTAACAGTATACATATATAAAAGTATTATTTCAATTAAGTATGATCAGTGTTATGCTTAACAGCAATTCACATTGGCTATTGGTAATGTGTTTAGCATTCATTAGACTGAGATGGGCTATTCAACACATACAAAAAAATCTGTGACACTGCTTATTCTGACCCCTTCAGTAACAGTGATAGTAGTCTGGATTTGATCCCAGTATTACCTCTGTTTTTTTCTCCATGCTCACTGCATTAACATCTTGATCCACAGAGTGAGGTACATGACAAGTACATTTTCTTCTCTCAGTGCTGGTCAGAGTGCTGATGGAAGTGCATCGGCACCAGTCTTATTTATTCTGCTGATGGAATTCCAAATAAAAATGTGAGTTTTTGCCTTGGAAGGTTAACCATTGCTCATAGATAATGATGGACAATAGTCCCCTTTCCTCAATACTGCATGTTGTGAAAAGTGTGAAACAAAAAAAGAAGTAAATAAAATGTGTTTGTGTGATGGTTTCTCAACTCTGTGGTCTTATACCATGAAAACGTGGACCTTGATGATACCTACTCTCATAGAGACATCACCCTCTTTAGATCTAAACCTTGAAATAATGGCATTAACATGAAACACTGGATAGATTAACAGTATGTGAAACATGCAGAAAGGGATTATTAGACAGAGAAAGTGGACGTTTACTCACTTTCACATAGGTTTATAGGTTCATAGATTTATAGGTGGGTACTAGGCTATCAGCCCTAGGGCCTATACAAGCCTAGCCATAACAATTCCCTGGCTATTTCTTCCCACACTATTTACTTCCCTGGACCCCTGTCTAGCAGGACAACTGATGTGATCCCTGGGGTGAATTTCCTTTATCCCATCCAATCATCAAGGTTCCTTTTGAAGAGGGCCAAAGAGGCACTCTGCTTGACATGTATGGGCAATCTATTCCAGAATCTGGGGAGTCTCTGGGTCAGGAACCTATCCCTCCAGCATGTTCTGTTTATTGTGATGACAAGGTTTAGATCCCTGGAGCATGTGGTTCTGCGGGACTGAGATTTCTTTAAGTGTAGCATTTCCAACAGCTCTGGGTTTGACATGGCCTTGTATGTTAAGGAGAGATTCCCTCTGAGTAGACAATATGCTACAGAGTATAGCTGGAGTTTTTTAAGGCAGTCATTGTAGGGCATTTGCTTTAGGCCTGTGATTCTTTTATTGAGGTATTTCTGCGGCCTTTCCAGTTGTTGAAGATGTCTTGAGAGGTACATACCAAATGGGGCATTGTATTCTATAATGGGTCTAATGAGGGATGAGTACAGTGGGACAATGACCTCCTTTTTTCTGGATGAAAAGCCCTTAGTGATGAGGTGTGCCACATAGAAGGATTTCCTGACTGTTGTGGCGATGTGGTTATCGAAGGTGAGACCACTGTCCACTTGTGTCCCTAAGTCTCTTATCACACTTTCATTGTTTAGTGTACTGCCACCTATATGGTAATTCACGGGTACATGTTTTTCCCAAAGGGGATAACTATACATTTCTTGGCTTTGAGCTTGAGCCCATGGCTCTGGCACCAAGCATCTGTTTCTGTAAGGCCCTTTTGTAGAGTATCCACATCGTTTGGGGATTCAATAATAGCTCCCAGTTTGCAGTCATCTGCGAACTTTATTAGCCAGAGTCCCTTAGTGTTGGCCTGTACTTCAGAGAAGTAGATGCCAAACAAGAGCAGTCCCAGGACTGAACCCTGAGGCACTCCACTTGTCACTTGTCTCGAGCTGGATTTGGAGTTGGCTACATTTACACTGCAACACTTTACATTTATGGAGCAATTTATCCATGTTATCAAGGTGTCCTTGGTCATTTCACAGTTGAAGATCTGCATGCTTTTGTTGTTTGCAACAGTTAAATCATGTCAATGTAATAAATGCATGCAATAGAACAGTGTGTTCTTTCCTTTCTTTTTTGAGCAGTAAGTGGATTTTGCTACATTGTTAAAGTAACCATTACTCTTTGTGTGTACTTACATATGTGTGCTTTGTATGTCTGTTTTTCATGTACTTCACCTAACTTAACACTTTGCAATCTCAGGCAGGTTTACCTCTTAAGTATATATTCCTATATGTGCTTTATAGTTTATCTGCAAAGTGAATCAATGTAATCTCAAACTTCTTTTTAAATCTATTCTTCCTGACACACCCTCTGTAAATGTACATAAAAGTGGCAGGATTATTAAACACTCAATTATTCATGTACTACTGCTAATGAGTCACACTTGCAAACACTTTGCAAGCCCCATTTCTCAATATTTGTTCTGGTATTGCTAGGGTATGTGCAAGACAACATGCAGGTCCTCATATCATGTTTATTTGACCAGTACTTTGAGTGGATTGTGTGATTCAAGAATGATAAGGATTTGACATTTGAGTTACATATTAACAGTGTCCGGAGGGGTCAATCTGCACTATATAAGCAGAAGTTGGTGCTAAGACATTTGTATCATAATAGACAAGACTGTTTGGATTTATCAACTTCAAATAATGCTTTTTGACTGCTGCGATTGCATACATATTTGGACTTTCATACAAATTCTGAGAAGGCATGGGAATTTTCTTTACCATTTAATATTTAAGTAGTTGTGCTGGAGTATCTTTCAGATAACATTGCTTGATGTCTGCAGTTTACTCATTTGTGTCTATACTGAAAGTAGACCTTTTGTTATTTAAAGTATCATCGTTTAATGTTACATGGCTTCATAGCAACATTTTCCTGGGAATATGAACACATGTGAGTGTAGTTTATATGAGCAGTAACAATGTAAAGGTTACATTTTAAGCTAAAAACTGTGTTATGCCTGTAGTATATGCCTAACAACAACAAAGCTTACTCCAAATGATTGCATTTTTTCATTTCATTCACTTGATTCATTGTTAATGCTGCTATCAGTTCTAGAGCTAAGCATTTTTTTCAACTTTACCATTGTTTGTCATTCTGTTGTTAAAGTTATGTCTTACGTATTTGTAACCATATGGATTGTTTGATTAATTTCTGTTAATAATGTCTACAAAAATACATATTTGTTTTGTTGTCATTTACTTTACTTCTTTTTTTTAATGCATGTCTATTTGTTTTTTTTTTTTTTTTTTGTATTTCATTAAATCACATACAGGGATATAGTTCCCAAAATATGGGCCAAGTAAGCATGCATTCTCAAATTCTGAGAATGAGGCAATACTGCAGACACTGTTTCAATATGGATCACACCTCTTACTGAAGCTTGCAGCTGACAAGCTCTTCTGTGAATGTATGTGGGTGCAGATGGTTGATGATGTCAGTGCTGTGGGAGCCATGGCTATGACTATCCCACAATCAAACATTGGTCCAGTGACATAATCACCTAGGCCAAGAACAGAGCAAGTGCTATATCATGAGAATGAATGGCTACTGGTGGTGGTCCTGCTACTCAACCACCACACAATGAGATAAAGGAGTTCCTGTCCACTGTAAAGGATCCAGACAGCTCATTGGGGGTTCCCAGTGAGTGCTGGAAATAGCTCAGAGGTGACCAAAAAGTAGGTGTCTAGTGGTGAAGCTCCAAGCTTGCCAACATATATATATATATATATATATATATATATATATATATATATATATATATATATATATATATATATATATATAGACACACACACACACACACACACAGACAAAGGGGAAGAGAAGACAGAAGGAAAGTGGAGATAGAGAGAATAGAGATATGACTGTATATTATCTTTATTTATATGCATAGGTAGGTGATGTTTGACTATAGTGTGTCATCTTCATTATAATGTTTATAATCCCTCTTTCTACCTCCATTTTGTCTGTTAGGCACATCTGGTACTGAGGTAACATGACTACCTACAAACGGTATGGCCATAACTTTTTTAGTTGTATTATCATGGAGAATGTTTCTTTAAGTCTACCTTAATTCCTTTTATAATTGAACTTCCATCTGTTACTGCTTAACTTGTGTTTGCATAACATAAATCTGAAGAGTTTGTCTAGTATTTCTCTATTTGCTGTGTTTTATTACTGCTATCACAAGTGAACCTGTCACGGGCACTGTGGAACTCCTGCCACCTGATGTCAGGTTATCTGTAGCCTCTGATGATGATGGCAGTGATGAAGATACAGAGTTTGAGGATGCAGAGGATCAATCTGACACTGAGTTTATGGCTTCAACATCCCCTATCCAAAGTCTGGACATACTCATTATGCCTATGAATACCCATGACAGAGCCATCAGAAATAGAACAAATTGAGGTTGACAAAGTTGATCAAGGTAGTGTGGTTACACCAGTTGGAGAGCTGGCAGATTCTCACTATAGCCATCATAAGGGTAATGTAACACATGGGGTCTCAGTAGAGGTGCTAGCAGGATGCCTGCTTTCTGCCTCTCCCTTGATGTTGGGGTGTCAGTTGGTGCACTCAGCTTATGTTTAGGCAGTCAGAAGAGAGAGTCAGAATACTGAATGTAGTGCATTCATACATCCGATACTACTTGAACCATATGGGTGACTCCTTGGAACAGATGAATGATACATTGGATTGTGCAGAGTCTATAATGGAGCATCTGCTGGGGGATGGTCAGTACCCACACAGCCAGAAAGCTGCTACATTGTCAGGTGTTAGCCAACACAGTTGTGTAAGATCCTGCTCCTGTAGTGGCATTCCATCCGCTGCTCCATCAGTGATTGAGGTGTCCACACCCAGATATGGATGTAGTTGTGATGAGAACTCATCAAGCAGACATTGTTCACATTAAGTTAGCACTCCAATATCAAGCCAGGGCCATGAAACTAACAGTGCAACTCCTGTCATAGTAGAGGTAGTTCTCTTGGTCAGAACCAGCAATGGTTAACTGAATCTTCTTCCATGGACAGCTCACACCAGTCCAGGATGCTAGGACGTTGTGCTAGCACATGTTTTAATTGTGTTTCACCAGAGCCACACACATTAAAGCTCATCTTATCCATATTATCTCACACCTCCGCCCCCCCCCCACACACACACACACACCAACACACACACACAAACACTTATAAAAATGCTATTGAATGATCCACATCTGTTGCTACTGGCCATGGTAATATATACTTACTGTTAACATGATTTTTTACTCAGACATACCCTCACTGCTTTGGTGTCTGGCTTACCCTCCTGTAACTCCCCTACCCCAAGCAGAGCAAGTGATGATGACTGTGCCTTCCCTTTACATACTTCTTTGTGACTTAAGGTAGCCTTAATGTACAAAGTGGTTATGTTATGCTTGCTTAGGCATATGCTTGCTTAAATCATAAGTTTGTATGTATATATATATATATATATATATATATATATATATACACACACACACACACACACACACACACACACACACACACACACACACATGTGTATGTGTGTGTTTATGTGTGTGTGTGTATATATATATATATATATATATATATATATATATATATATATATATATATATATATATATATAGTTTCATAATGATCAGTTTCAAAAATTATTTTGATATGCATTTCTTGACCCTCATCGTATTTGCATTGTATTCTTAGTAATGTAGGCCTTGAAATTATTGCTTGCTCAGAAACTTGTGCAAGTTATGCTAAATTTACCCTGGTCACTGTTGGGGTGTATACACTGCGCAACTTAAATGTGCACTGTATAATACTGGGCAGATTAATATGTTGCATATATCACTCATGTACAGTTGAGCCCAGTTTTATCTTACTGAGGTGCAATACTTGCATGTCCGGGTAATTGCTTCTATCTCTTCTTTATGGGTTCATTGCTTACCATGATTTGATTCTGTCTAATGCCCACAGAACACAGTTATTACATAAGTAAGTAAAGGTTGCTGATTTTGCATGAATTACTGTTACTGTGTGTATGTGCTTAGCTTCTTAGGATTTTACTTGGGTGTTGAGGGTATGTTCTTACCTCTACCTGTTAGCCAAAGTCATATTATATTGTGCACTCTTACATCTGCCAGGATCCTCTATGGCTGCTGGGTCTTTCTCAGACTACTAATATGTGTCTTCTTCCCTGCTGGTTCTGTCTGTGGTGCTAAGAATTGCAGTCTTTGGACTTATTGTCCTTGTTTCAGTTGTTTCCTGACAGTTATATTGTACATCATGGCAAAACTGTGTGTTTTTTGGCCAAGGTGGCATGTTCATACTGCAGGACATCACCTGAACATTCTGGTGACTGAAACCTTGATTTGAGCAAGCCACATACATGCTTGATGATATTTGAGTTTGCGCATTGTTGTATCCTTGCTTAGTGGGGTGTTGTGATGATGTGAGGCAGGGCCAGCTATGCCAGAGTGAATATGGCAGTGCATGTATAACATATGCCAGCATAGCTAGCTGGAGTTTTGTAAATAATTTTATGTCATTTGTATATTAAATTGATTTGTACAGATGCTTGTGTTAAAATGTATTTGTAAAGCTTCTGGTGTTAAAACTGTATCAACATTGGGTTCTGCTGGACAGAAAAGAAATGTCAGGTTGTATTGTGGTAACTGCTGAAATGTATATATGCTAAATGAGGATGTTGGAAGGGAAGGGGTTAAGCTCGGCCCAGCTTACCTTAGAAAAATAGCTTGAAATTAAATGACTTGGTTTAGGCCATAATAAATTTATCTCACAAGCCTGACTATACCCACAGATGCAATGTCTGGTCTGGGATCCTGCTCTTATTGTCCTTAGTAGTGATCTAATTGTTACCCTGGGGTGCCAGGCAATGACTGGTTAGTCTCTATAAGAATGGTGAAAGCATTAGAATTGTTTGACAGTCTCCAGATGGCATAGCAAAGCTCTGGGTGTACATTGTGACACATCTGTGCTAGATTCTGGTTCAGCTCCCAGTCAGGAGGGTACTGTGAGAACACACAGAGTCAGGTGACCAGATGTGAAGTCATTCTACAACCAACACTGAAATTAATTTAGATATTAGAGAGAGAAATGATAGTGACACTCAACACTCTGTTTTGGAACTGACAAAACCATTAACCCTCTTCTTCTTACCCTGCTTTAGTAAGTAACCAGAGAATTGAAATTCTTCAGTCAGTTAGGAAAATAGTAAGTTTAACTAAAAGTATTGTTTTCTTTATCTGCCTGGGTCTTTCCATCTGTTTTATTTTGCATACTTCCTGTGGATTGAAACTCTGGTGTGTTTATTATTCATTATTAAATATATCTAAACCTTTCACTGTGTTTTGTCTCTTAGAAAATGATTTAACCTTGAAGAGTAACTGCATTTATTTAGTGGCACTGTGGACTTCAGGCTCCTGAAAGTATTGCTGCTCAGAAAGACTACCATTTGTATAGTATTAATTTTACTAATAGTAATTAGGTACCCTGTTAAGAACCTGAAAGTAGCTGGCTGGTGGCAGTGACTCTACCTTATAGTCTGTGTAGATGTGGCATAGCTGGTAAATCTGCGCCAGCATTTCCTAGGTGTGTGTGTGTGTGTGTGTGTGTGTGTGTGTGTGTGTGTGTGTGTGTGTGTGTGTGTGTGTGTGTGTGTGTGTGTGTGTGTGTGTGTGTGCGCGCATGTGTGTGTGTGTGTGTGTGTGTGTGTGTGCGTGTGTGTGTGTGTGAAAATCAAATCTCAAACACTGTGTGTGTCAGATACTTAGAACAGGGAGAGAGATTTCTGCAAAGAAAAAGATGATATCTTATTTGGGGACTAAAGAGGAAAACCCAGCCCCAGGACTGAATGTGTTCCCTGTGGGATCTTAAGGGAAATTGTGATTGGTGCAGAGAGGTGCGTCTGAAAACACTGCGTATATCCATTTTTTTTCTACTTGAATGTTCCCCACTGGTGTCAGTGATGAGGATTGAGACTCCTTGATTACTGATCCAGAGGACGGACATCACAGATGTTATGAGCCAAGGTTCCAGTGCATAGCCTGAAAGCTACCACCCACAAAATGCCCATGTGGAAAGTCATGTCTAGAAAACCTTGTATATGGGTCACAGCCATGTTATATGTGGGAGTCATGAAAACTGCCAGGGTTACCTGCACAAACATTATAGATGACCCCTTGGGAATTACAGACCACCTGATAGTTGATAGACTGATACCCTTTCCTACTGATATATTTCCTTCTCTGTTCCCCAAGTGAAACTTTTAATTTATTTTGTGAATAGTCTTTGAACCCTGAAGCACTGGGGAAGTTTACTAAGGCATAGAAATGTTGCATAATTGTAGCTTTCTTCTTTGGGTATGTGGAAACAAGATAGGCTCCCTTACATGTGACATCCCTAATATATTCCCTGTGGGCTTCTGAAAAATATCTATAGCTAGCATATATAATGCTACACATACCTTGGTTTCCACTGGGATGGGTTCACCACAAGTTCCCCAGAGCCTCAGGTAAGGGTGGTAGAGATTGCATACTTCCTATAAGGTATCCCTGTTCCCACTGTAGTCACACATGTCAGCCTGTGCCACAACTACAACCCTAAGCATGTCTTTGGAGGACCTATTAGAATGTGCTTGCATCTCCATGATGGCCCTAAATGTATGTTGAGTGGCACGTAAAGAAGGTGGAGGGTGGAGAGCAGGCCTCCTCATAGCACCTCTAACAACCGTCCTGCATGGTACCTCACTCAAACTTTGGCTACAGCCAGAGTTAGACAGAGCTGAACCCACAGTAACCACGCTACCCTGATCAAGTGTCTCACACTCCACCTGCCCAATATCTGAGGGCTCACTGCAATAGGTATGCATAGGCATACTAGCTGTGTCTGACAGAAATACAGAGGATTGCTGAATATCAACCACAGTGTTAGATTCAACCTTTGCACCCCATGACTTTGTTTCTGTTTGGTCACCACCACCATCGGAGTATGCCAATGCTCTGACATAAGGTGTAAGAGACCTACACTTCTGCTGTTAGGATCACCTGTGATAATAAGCAAAAAACACAGGAAAGAAATTAACACCTACACTATGATTTAATATATGATAACAAACTAACACTGGTGCCAATCTCACAGATAGTACAGCAATAGACATGCACTCATGACACCCTCCTCACACATATGGATAAATGCATATTTCTGACAAATGATCAAGAATAATCAAAAAAAATGTTTAACTTAACATGTGTAGATGACTCCTCACTTGCTTTGGCAGAAGGTCCTGAAAGAAGTTATGCAAACGGTAAGGAGAAACACACACACACACACACACACACACACACACACACACACACACACACACACACACACACACACACACACACACACACACACACACACACACACACACACACACACACACACACACACACACACACACACACACACACACACACACACACACACACGCACACGCACACACGCACACAAACACAAAATCATCACAATTCCAATAACACAGGGGGACAGAATTTTTGCCTATATGTCCATTAACAATATTTCTAACTGAAACCTAACTAACACGGCTACCCAAAGCCCATGTGTAATGAACAAAAACATGTTATTAACAATATCAGTTTATTAATAGGTTCATCCAAAAAAAATTTAAAACATGAACTACTATATAAGAAAATGTCATAAACTGACATATGAAAACTTACCTGGAAGTTCCTCTGAGCACTTACTTGTCTTCCCTGGAACATTATCACTGACATCAATCACATGTTGTTTTGCACTCTCCACTGAGCTCTCTGGATCCCTGACAAGGGACAGGAACTCTTCATTTGGTGTCAGTGGTGGCTCTGTAGCAGCCACCCCCCTAGTAGCCAACTGTTCACAGGCAGCTGCAGCTGCTCTCCTCTGAGCTAATGAAATCATGTTAAAGGCCCAATGACGCATCTAATCATAAGTTCTGCTGGACTGACTATAGAATATATGCCATTGACTATCTGGTTTCAAATCTACATTCTGTCAGCCATATCCCCACATCCTCTCTCAAGCAAAAAGTCACCATCGTGCCTGAATGCTTGCATGATGACATCATTTTCTGTGTCACTGAAACGGTGTTTATGTGGGTTGGTACACTTGCGTGCCTTACTCCTATGTGACATAAAACAGAGAAGGACACAACACATAAATACCACATAAAATTAAATTACTGCTTAAATACTCATTTATATTTTCAACATTAACCACTGGAAACAAACAGTTCAGTTATTAAAATTTAAGGTTATGTGGTTGCATCATATCACTCTCAACCAATTTGTTTGATCCAAAACAAGGAATAACAATTGAGTAATGTATTGTTTATCACATAAATAGCTGGATGACTATATAATTTCCAGAGCAATCTCTTGAAAACAACTTTTGTTGTGGCAACACACAAATTGTACTTGGCTCCCCTACCCCGAAAACAACTGGCAAATGGCATTTTGTACCAAATACTTTCATACATTTTTCTCACTAAATGTATGCACATTTACAATAGAAAAGTCAATTTTATTGCCAGTCACTTTTTTCCTGTGCCCAGCACTCCCCTAAACGTTTCTATGGGCCATCTTAAAAGCCTAACACCCCTGTGTCATTGACAATATAGGATATTACCTTTTCCTGAAATAACAGAAGAGTGTAAGATAACCATTTGTGACAATACCACTTGTGATGTAAGTTAATAAGGCGTCTGTCTGAGAAAGTAAAATGCCTGACAAAAATGCCTATGTTAACAGTGAAGTTAGAAGAAGTGCATACAGATAAAAGTTCCATTTTCTAATGCATATATATATCAAATATTTTCCTTGTAATGTGAACAAATCTAGCATATACTTGAAAAATGCAATCATACCTTAGCAAGATAAGAAGACATATATGCAGATAAATCCAAAGAATAATCTTCAATTTCCCTAGCTGCGTGGTTACCTTTTTATTTATTTATTTATTTATGTTTTATTTTATTTTATTGCATTTGTTTACCAGAAAAGTCCACTGGACCTAAAGCATCCCATTTTCAGTAAAAGTCTGGGGAAAAAAGCTCCAACAAGAACATAAATACAGAAAAAAATTAACATTAATTGGTACAGAAGTAGAAACAGTGTTATACATAGTGATTACAGCAATATATACAGAATATATACATAAAAGCAGGAATTTAGTTGGTTTGATTACAAAAAATATACAGAATATATACATAAAAGCAGGAATCTAGTTGGTTTGATTACAGTAATCTATATAGAAAATATACATTAAAGCAGGAATTTAGTTTGTTGCCAAATAAATTCAATCAGAGAGGTATAAACAGAGACATATTAATCAGTATTATTGTACCAGTATCAACAAGTGATGAAGAAGATAATAAATATGAGAAAGTATCATCGGTCACTAGTAGCAAAAATAGTGGTTTCTGGCCCAGAAATTGTAGTTTATTGGCCATTTGGGCAGTTTTTCCATCTCTTTCAACTTTCTGGTTTAAAAGCCTGCATTTGCGCTTGTTTCCCATCTTTCCTGTAACTAGTCTAGTCCAGATACAGATTTGCTGTATCCAGGACTGTATGTAAGCTTTTGAGCCCCCTCAAGCCTTTCTGTATTGGAGGGAAGCCCACTAGCTTATCAGTGGGAGTGGTAAGCACTAGCTAGCCTATCTACTAAAAGAGGAGTGGTTTCTGGCCTAGAATTTGTAATTTATTGGCTGCTTGGGCAGATTTTCCATCTCTTTCAACTTTCTGGTTTAAAAGCCTATGTTTGTGCTTGTTTCCCACCTTTCCTGTAACTAGTCTAGTGCAAATACAGATTTGCTGTATCCAGGACTGTATGTAAGCTTCTGAGAGGTGCCAAAGTCTGCTCTTCAATTTTTCCCAAAGATCTGCTAGTTCTCTCTTCTCCTACACTTTTATTATCTTATTAGTCTAGCACTTTACCATACCAGACAACTTGTAGCAATTATTATAGCACACAAAAGTGTTACCAGCACTAAATGTTCTACAAGGAAACAGCTCCAGTACTTATTATCAATGCCCTCCCTCCAGGCATGTCTAAAAGTCATTTCCCTGTGCTTTATCCTATTAACCTGGTGAACTTGGGCATCCTGAGGCAATGTAGCAACTGCCTCATTTACAATGACAACCCTCTCCTCTTACCTCTCAACACTCAGACTTGTGAGAGATGCACTTATATATCCAAACTGGAAGCCACGCACTCTCCAACAAAGACCAGAATAGCTGGTCAAGAGGAGAAGGTCAACACTTGCACCACACCACATGAAACACATAGCCTTCCAGAACACACACCAGCACTGCCTTCACATAAAAACACAAACCACACATCCACCTTCACAGAGGCTCTCAATAAACATCTACCCAAACAGCAGAAGCCTCCAAGGAATAAATGCACTTGACCACCACAACACAACACTAATCATGAGACACACAACTCTCCTAAACACTGTGCCACTCAACCAAAGCCCCTAAGGCAAAACAGCATGCCCAGCACATTAGTCATAGTTGACTCAATAGTGAGGCACACTGA
Organism: Protopterus annectens; assembly: GCF_019279795.1. Classification (NCBI taxonomy): domain Eukaryota; kingdom Metazoa; phylum Chordata; order Ceratodontiformes; family Protopteridae; genus Protopterus; species Protopterus annectens. The sequence goes on along the minus strand of NC_056727.1, from coordinate 1,132,200,834 downwards.
TGTCCCACTCACAAGGTTGAATAAGGAGAAAGGAACACTCAGCTGCCTGCCAGGTGCCAGGATCTGCCACATAATGCACGCACTCAGGTCCCTCAACAACAGATACAAATATGACTCTGTCATTGTACATGTGGGTGTGAATGACCTGTGATGTACCTCCCCGGACTACGTGAAAAGAGACATGGAGGAGCTCATGGATTATGTAGCCCAGGTGGGTATGACCCTATCCCTGAGCAACATTCTACCATCACCCAGAATGATGCCACAGTACAAGCAGAAAATGATTGAGTTCAACAATTGGCTAAGTTTCTAATGTCATTCTAAGGGGATCCAGTATCTGTCTGACTGGGATGACATGATCGACAGACCTCAATGCTTTGCCAGAGATGGCCTGCATCTGTCACCCCTGTTCTTCTGGATACTGGCCAAGGGTCTTGCCACCCCTATAGTGCCTTTTTTAGGTGGTGTTCCAAAGACTAAATTACCACCATAACAGCTACAAACAAATGCAATCTGAGGGTTGCTGCTCAACGCTCGAAGCACTCCTTAAAATGGAGAATATCGACATTTGCGCTGTAACAGAGACCTGGTTCAAGGCAGCAGAAAGTACCCCTGCATTACCAGGCTATAACTCACTCAACACCTTTCGGCCCCAGAACAGAACAGACTGAACCTCCAAAGGTGGTGGTGTTTCCATATTCATAAAGGATGCTCACACCTCCAGACTGGTAGCCCAACATAACACATCAGAGATACTTCAAGTGCATCTAACCCTAGGTAAGACAATGATTCAGGTTGTAGCCTGTTATAGGTCCCCAACCATGTCCCAAGACTCACACTCCACATTCCTATGCACCCTGGAGAATATTAGGGTCCAACCTAACACTCTCATACATGGTGACTTCAACTACCCCTCACTTAACTGGGAAAACTATTCATGTACCAATACACTTGCACAACGTTTCCTGGAATTCATTAATTCCAGTGCCCTGGACCAGCCTGTTCTTACTCCCACTAGAGGTAGCAACATCCTTGACCTGGTCATTACTAACATGGGCGACCACTGCTCTACACCAATAGTCAACTCCTCCCTGGTTGGATCCGACCAGAAACTAATAACCTTGGAAACCCACATCATTCCCACCCCCCTATCCCCCCAAAGGTAACCACCATGAAAAACTTCTCCAAAGCTAACTTTGGGCTCCAAAAAACAGAGGTGGCTAACTTCACGGCACCCATGCAAATGGAGAATAGTTGCAAGACTGCCGAATCATACACCGATGCACTGTACGAACACATACACAAATACATGGATCTCACCATAACCAATAGAATGAAGATGCTCTCCTCCAAAAAAAGGAAGCCAATCTGGTGGTCCCCTGCCATAAACAAACTCTATAACAGAAGGAGGAAACTGACGCAGAATAAGGTGAAGTCCCAAGACTGGAAAAACTCCCTTATCAGCCTCAAAAAAAGTTGAGATCCCACATCAAATCTTCTAAAGCTAGCTATGAAAACAGAATTGCAGCAGATATTAAAGACAACCACAAGGCCTTCTATAGTTATGTAAAGAATCTCCACAGCAATAACCAGATTTGCTCTGACCTACTGCACAATGGTACCGCCTATTCCAAGCTAACAAATATTGACAATATACTGGCCAACAGATTCAGTGCCAACCTTACCACTCCCCCAAAGGACCAATCACAATACCAGTAGATTGCCAGGCACCCAGTATTACTGATGCACAGGTAAAAATAGCACTGTCCAAGGCCAGGAATACAGCTTCTATGGGACCTGAAAATATCCCTGGCTGTGTCCTGCATGAACTACAGAGTGAACTGGCATCACCTGTGTGGCCTGTTCAATTACAACCTCATTTCAGGTTTTGTCCCTACTGAATGGCACACTGCTATAGTCATCCCTCTCCAGAAAGGAGGAGTGACTAGAGACCCTGGGAACTATTGCCCCACTAGCCTGAGAAGTCTGATATGCAAAGCTATGGAACGCATCATCATGGACCTAATAAACAAGGATATAGGGAATCTCCAAACTCTGGATCCCACACAGTTTGGTTTTGTGAAGGGTAGATCATGCCTGCTCAATTTGGTTGACTTCTTTGAGTCAGTCACCACAGCTGTGGATGAAGGCAAGGTGGATCATACAGCCTACCTTGATCTGGCCAAAGCCTTTAATACCATTCCTCACTCAGGAATCATAGAAAAGCTCACTAAACTGGGCATCAACCCCTATATCACTAGGTGCATTGCAAACTGGCTCACAGATAGAACCCACAGTGTGAAAGTAGCTGACTCCAAGTCAGACTGCCCACCAGTCATGAGTGGAGTCCCACAGGGATCGGTCCTGGGTCCTCTCCTGTTTGGTATCTACTTCTCTAAAGTCCAGGCCAACACGAAGGGACTCTGGCTGATAAGTTTGCAGATGATTGCAAGTTGGGAGCCATTATTAACTCCCTAAGTGATGCTGACATCCTACAGAAGGGCCTCACTGAGACCAATGACTGGTGTCAGAACCATGGCCTTAAGCTCAATGCCAAAAAATGTGTTGTCATCCCATTTGGGAAAAAAACAAGTTCACGTGAATTGCAACACTGATGATAGTCCATTAAACACAGAAGGTGTTATAAGAGATCTGGGAATACGGGATGACATCAACCTCTCTTTTGACCACCACATTGTCACTGTGGTCAGAAAGACCTTCTATGTGGCACATCTCATTACTAAGGGTTTTGCATTCAGGAAGAAAGAGGTCATTAGGCCAATCATCGAGTACAATGCCCCATTTGGCACGTACCTCACTAGACACCTGCAACAACTGGAGAGGCCGCAAAAGTACGTCACAAAGAGGAGCCTAGGCCTTAAACACTTGTCCTATATGGACAGACTCAAAAAACTCCAGCTATTCTCTGTCTCATATCACCTACTTAGAGGTGATCTCTGCTTGACTTACAAAGCCATGTCTGACCCATCTCTGTTAGAAATGCTACATCTAAAGAAATTCCAATCCCTCCACATCACATGCTCCAGAGACTTCAACATCATTACCGCAATCAACAGAACATGCTGGAGGGACAGGTTCATAACCCAGAGACTGCCCATGCTATCTAATAGACTTCCCATACATGTCAAACAGAGCACATCGCTGGCCCTTTTCAGGAGAAATCTTGAGTGGATGAGAAATAGAAAATTCACCTTGGGGATCACTACAGTGGCTCTACTCAACAGAGGCACTGGGAAGTAAGATCGGGTGGCACGATGTCAGGGTAATCCTATGGGCTAGGTTTGTAAAGGCTCCAGGGTCATTAGCCTAGTACACACCTATGAACCTATTAACCAAAAAGCAGAGGAGTTTAGTTATATAAGGAGAAAGAAGAGATTAGGTTATAGAGCAAGTACACAGTCAGGAATAGTTGAGATGATTTTTTAGAATTTGTTTGAAGGTGGTGATGATGCCTGGGTTTCTTATAGGTGGTAGAAGCGAGTTTCATAGTTTTGTAGTGTAGATTCAGGCATGTGAGCATGGTGAAGTTGCAAATGAAGTGTGAACGCATTAGAATCGCTGAATGCCAAGCTTTTGACTTTGTGTAGCAGGTGTAAACATAGTGTAGGTGCTACCTCATTGTTAGTTGCTAATGTATTGAAACTGTGAAAGATTAATGCTAGGGATAAGGAAGATACAACATCAGTTTAGACTCCCTTTCCTGCACTGAGTGTGTCAGTCAGGATACACTTATGAAGTGTAGAAGTAACTGTAGCAAACTTTTAAATGAAAGTGAATTGCACACATTTCTCATCTTTGTTCACTAGTAGCCAAATTCTCCTGTCTTTGCTAAAAATTGTTTGTATTTTACTTTTATGCAATTTTATCATACATTTAAATGGCAATTATACAAAAGTGCCTTATAGTCTGCAAGTCTGAAAGTACAGCACAGATAAGGGAAGATTGACTATAATACAAAGACAAGACAGAGCTACATGTGTGCAAATAATATTCATAACTGCTTCTGTGATCACTTATTGCACTAAATAAGTAAGAACACTTGTACAAGCAAGTGAGAGTGCACAAGTGTATATGTCTTCTTAATGCTGTGGAGGAAATGGGACTTGCTTGCATGCACAATGACTTGCATTCCTGCTGCAAAGTTGTTTCTGTAGCAAGGACAGATAAGACACTCCCAGTGTGTTTTGTAGTTCCATTAGTCTGACAGTTTAAATCCAGACTTTTGTAAAAATCTGTAAGGTGTGTTGAAAACTATTTGTAATGTTGTTTCTGTTTCCTTTTATAATTTTTTAATTTTTTTTTTAATATTACTATTTGTGTACTGTGAGGCTTAGCACAAATATGACGAAACATAATAATTTAAAATGTATGGAAGTTGCTTCTGTGATAAGGACATCATAAATTAAGACTTTGAGTCAAGTGTGTGTAGCACATCTGTTAAACAATAAAACAAAAAGCTGCTTGAGATGCTAATAACTAGTCCTCATCAACACGTAGTGAAAAGATTTTAATAAACTGAAGACAAATACTTGAAATAAAACAATAACAGTGGTTAAGCGCTTTCATCAAAATGACTTCATCAGAACAATAAAATGTTGCAGAGGTTCTCATTTTATACAGTTCCTTGTAAATCATTTGACCCAACCAATTAAAATTTAAAAAGACAGTCATAACATTTCATATAAAAGGCTGTGGAATATAAAACTATATAGTACAAAAAGTACAAATATATTTATTAACAATTCTAAACTTCATTAAAAATAATTTATATAAAACTAATTTATGTAAAACTGAAGAAATCTGGGGGTTGTTGTGTCATAATTTGCAAGCCCTGAACTTTAATTCTGGTTTGATACTGACAGCATCATTAAACCCTGGAAATTCAGCACCATTTACCCTAAGTTGCCATTTGGTTTCGGCCCTCAGTAATTTATTGGTCCAATCCCCCCCTCTAAAATTTACCTGCACAACTTCCAATATACCAAATTTAAAACTGTGAAGGGGATTCACTTTAATGTGTTTAAATAAGGCATTCTTTTCATCCTTCTTGTTGATACTGTAACAGTGCTCATAAATCCTACTATTTAGTTTCCTTTCTGTCTTGCCAACGTTACCTCGTGGACATGAAGGGACAGGAATTAGAAATAGCAAGATAGACAACACCAGTTGTAATACATGAACCAGTTACAAAATTAACATCAATACCATAGGGACCTAATCTAACCTTGGGACTTTCAATAATGTAACCACAATAGTCACATGAACCACATTTGTGGGTACCTTTCTTCCTGCTTTTCACACTGGGTTTATTTTCCAAAATGTTTTTCAAGCTACTACCAACTCTGTAGGTAAATAAGGGTTCTGGGCCTAATACATTAGAGAGATCTCTATTTCCCTTAAACATTGCCCAATTATTCTTAATAATCTTTTTCACCTCATTTGATGTTTCACCATATATAATAACCATGACTTGGGAAAAATCTTTACATTCACTTTGGTTAGCATTTGTAGTTTCTGCATCAGCCCCTAATAATGGTTTGTATCTATCATTCCAATCATTCATCACTTGGTCCCTAATGTTCTCTACAAAATCTAGTGGATATCCCCTATGCAGGAACATATCCATCACTAATTTAGTCTTTTCCTCTACCAGGGTCCTATTGGAATACATCCTTACAACCCTGACCATTTGCCCCTTAACTATATTTCTCTTGATATAGGGTGGATGGTTACTTGAAAACTCAAGGTAGTCATTGGAAAAAGTAGATTTCCTGTGCACCCTGGATTGAAATGAGTGGTTGGTAACATCCTTAAATATTTTACATCAAGAAAGTTGATTTCATTACAATTGCCTTTACCCGTAAATTTAAAATAATCACATATAGTATTAATATAATTAAGAAATTATTCAAAAAATATATCCTTCTTCCACAAAATAAATAAATCATCTAAAAACCTTAAGTAAAGGTGCCATTCATTTCTGTAACAAGAGGTAAAAACAAACTGGTTCTCCCACCCATATAAAACTAAATTAGCAAAAATAGGGGCACAACTGTTACCCATGGCTACCCCTTGGACCTGTCTGTAAAATTCCCCCTCAAAAGTAAAAAAAAATGTTTTTCAACACTAATTCCATTAATTCTGTAATGAAGTTAATCAAGCTACCACTCAGGTTTGTTTTACTTACCAAAACTTCATTAAAAAATTGTAGTTCTACCTCATGGGGGATAGAGGTAAAAAGATCAACTACATCAATAGTGGAAAAATAAATATCTTTGTGAAAAAATTCATTCTTAATTCTCCTTAAAAAATCCCATGAATCAAGAAGTACATAGTCAAATAGGACCAGGGCTTGTTTAACCATCCGATCGATAAAACCCCCCAGGGAATAAGTAATGCTGTTATGTCCAGAAATAATAAGCCTATATGGGGGGTCTTCCAGATTTTTCCAGACATCTGTTAAACAAGATTAATCCCAATGCACAGACTATATGCTGATCAAGGTTCAAGTCCCAAAGCTATCTTTTACTGACATAAAGTAATAAATACTTTTACAATAATAATAATCCATGTTAGGCTCTGCTAATCTTGCTTGTGCATTGATCATCTCCACACAAACACATGGTGTAATGGCCCAGACAAAAGCAGACATTGTCAGTTTCGAAAAGGATACATTGTTGTATTTTTTGCCTTCCATTGCTCAAACACGCTAAACAGCATTGTTTGACAGTTAAGCTTCCACAACACCTGCTGGGCCAGAATGCTTGCAGACACAAAGCAGACACTTGTCAATTTCAAAATGTATACATTGTATCATGTGTGGTTTGCTACCATGCAAACATGCTAAACTGCATTGTGTGGTGGTCAGCACAGATACATAGTAATGAATGCGAAAATATAAAGCTGCTGCCTTGTTGTTCCTATGGCATCAGGTGTAAGTTATGGGCTGCAATGCAGGTGAGCCAAGGTTCTAATATAGCAAAACCCAAAGTTTTATTACTGCTGTTCCAGTTTAATTTTTATTAAAAAGAACATTAGTAAAAGAACTACACATAGAAATAACTATCGATAGCAGGTGCATTGAACATACCCAGGATATAGGTTCATAGGTAAGTACAAGGCTATCCGCCCAAGGGCCTAAGTAAGCCTAGCCAACAAGGTTCCCTGGCTTACACCACCCAAGAAAGTTATTTTTCTGTGCATGTGTAAATGTGACTCAACTATTTTATGTATATGCATAACTAATGAGCAGGTCTGACAAACAAGGTCTCATTTGCAATATACACTCTGTATAGTAATGAGTTCAACAAATACTCTTGAAGCGTAATCTTTCCTGTGGCAACTGGTATAAGTTAATGCTCACAATACAGATCAGCCAGAGTTCTAATCTTGCACACTCCCAATTTTATTCATGATTGTCCACTCAAATATAAAAAATAAAGAACAATGTAAACATAATTATACATAACAATAACTATATATAGCACTGTGGCTCATATGAATTATATATGGGACAGAGGCTATACTGACATGTATGCTTCTGTAATTACAATTGTCTTTTATGGCATTGGATAGAATTCATAATTCAATGATAGTCATATACACATGAATTTATAAACCAGGACCTTGTTAGGTTGCACACATTAACCCTTAAGTCTGTCATGTTTATATATAATTAATGGGCATGTCTAGCAAACACTTCTTTTGTGGCAAGGATAAAAAAGACACCTATGTTTTGTTTATTTTACATAGGTTTGAATCCCACATTGTACAAATTACTTTTATCAGTGTGTAAAGACACCAAAAAATGTGTCAGGTCATAAAATTTATACACCCAATATATGTCTGCAACGTTAAATCAGCTAACAGGTACAGCAGAAGCTACCCATAAACTAATGGCAACTGTCACATTACCCTTCCTAGTTCATAAACTGCCTTCCTCTGTGCTTGGCAGTGCTACTCTCTGATTAACACCATGCTAACACAGTTGGCATGGTTGTTTGGGTTTGCACACTAGCTGCAAAATGCTGTATCTCAAAATGGTGGGAAAGCACTCTAACTTTTACTGTTTGACCTGTATAGAAATGGCAAGAGCTAGAAGAGAAGGTGCCCAATTTATGGGTCAAAGATGGAGTGTAAATGAGTCCAGAATATTCATTGGACTCCTTGTAAAGCACCACAGCCATAGGCTACTGTAGGAGGACTGTACTGGGTCTCAGTACAAATCACTGGCTTGGAATAGTCTGGCCAAGGCTGTCTCCATGCACTCCATACACAGGACAGCAATGCAGGTACCACTATAATGACTTGAAAGGTGCAAGCAGGAAGAACTCAACCAGTGGCTGGATGAGATTATGACTGCTGACATCCCATAGTTGTGTAAGTATACAGATAAAAACACTTTCAATTAGATAGAAAGCTGAATATAGCCATGACTGGTATGCAAAATGCTTTTCTCTTTTACCTCCTGTTTTTCTTTTACAGTTACCCAAGAGATAACAGTGAATGGGGATGCCCACTCTGAGTGTTTGGAAAATCTTAGAGAAGCAAGGGTTATGTATGCAGCACAAAAGACTATTATTTTATGTAATGTATTGCTCTTGTAAACATTTTTAGCAAATTAAACATGTATATCTTAACTGTGAAAACAAGCTTCAGTCTGTAGCTCAAGCCAGCTGTAGGCATCAATTGTAATAGTGCATTCAGATGTTGTGTTTTCAAATCCCACAAGTAGCAACTATATAGTAAAATAATTAAAAAATATTACATAATAATTTCAACAAAATTGGATATGTAAATATATGTATTGTATATTGTAAGCATTACTTGGAACAATCATCAGTCATAATTTGTAGTTGTTAAAAAGTATACTTTATATAAAAGTAAAATTATTATTTATATCATACTAATTTATTGTATGTCACATATGATGGCAATAATTATTTTCTTTTTTTGTCTCTTGCCCCACCCCTTATCTCTCTTTTTTATTTTTATATGCGTGGTCACAACTTTCTGATGTCAGCAATTTCTGCCAGCTCACAAAAGAATTTACAGCACAGGAAGGTACGCCAATCAGTGTGGCTCAACCTGCCATCCCTCCAATGGATGCTGCACTGCTTCCCAGCATATCTGGGACCCAACATGGCAATATTGCCTAAGCAGCCCCTGCACTACCTGGGGCCTCCACATCAGGTAGCATTACCCTGGCAGTTGGTGTAGTGGTACCTTCCAGGAGTTTTGTCAGAGGTGGTGATTTTGTCACACACCAAGAGACGCCAGGCATAGTGCATGAGGTTATGGAAAGTACCATTTGTGCATGCCTCAGCCAGATGGAGAAGATGCTCACCAGAATCTTGGGCAAAGGAAACATCAAGCAATCCAACAGCAAACTGAGGATGGGAATGGTGATGACAGTTCTGAGGGTGAGGACTTGATTCTCACATCTCACCATGTTTGATGGTCATGGGCATCCAGTTTCCCCTCTCTATTTCCAGTCATGGTATTCCCCAACCTGTTGTGTCCTTCACCATCCCTGTCTATTTTCATGTTTGCCCTGGTTGTTTGCAGCAGCTTCCTCACCTACCCTACTTACCTGACCTTGATATGCTTATGTCCCTTATCAAACATTCCTCTCTTACAGAAGTAAAAACACAAAAATGAGCACCTGTCACCCCCCAAAAAAAATTGTTCCATACATTGCTCTCCATTTTGAACGTTTCTCAACACACTTCATTCAGTCCAATTGACTATACAGCATTACTGCATTATTGTCACCCATCATTGTTGAAGTGACAGAACAAATTCATCCAATATTCTATCTATGTTCATATTACAGTGTTGAATAAGTGGATTGCTATGGTTCTTTCCTAATTCCCATTTGTTCTTTCTCCTGCTTGCCCCCATTTCACTTTTGTATCTACCCCATTTTTACACCTTTTGTCCTCATCAAAAAAATAGAATCACACACCACACACATGGCAGAAATGCCCCACAAAGAAGCCTGTCACTTTTAGTCCTCTGCATTTGCTCAGAGTTTGGCATTGTGCACATGTGTTGAGCAGCAGTGAATGACTGCTCATGTCCTATGGTGGTTACTTCCCAACATGCTGCTTACACCTGCTGCATTAAAGAAACAAACAGTTAAAGCAGAATAAATATTACAAATTTCATTTCATATTTATTTCACCTGATGACTGTATACATATGTAAATCCATATGTGTACTCTTGATGTAAATCACTTGAGTATTGTTTGTTTTTATAGAGTACTTCACTGTAGTCATTCCCTCTCACATTTCCAAAAACGATCTCATGTAAGTATTTAATTACATCATGAATACATAAGTAAAAAAATTGATAGCACTCTGTTCAAACCCTGTATCATTTGTGTTCAAAATAATATCTCACTGCTATTGCACCTTCTGCCACAGAGTCAGCCAGGCGGCAGGTGTTTTAATTCCACTCCGTACTATCCAAAGTGCTGACTGTCATGCGTCTCTGCTTAACATGTTTGCACAGAGAAAAGTGAACTAATGGAATTCTCATAAGTTTCTCACTGAAGTAGAAACTCATGTTTGGTTATCGCATAACAACGCACATACAGGGAAAGCAGTATAAATACTTTTTCAGGGTTATACAATTTATGACATCACATTTCTGATATGAGCTAGTTATGTCTACTATAGCCAGTATGGATAAGTATTTCTCAAATTCAAGTAGGGGTCCTAAAATTTGTATCTCACATGCGCAAACACTTTGCCATCGATTGTGCAAACTAGCTAAATGGTGGTGTGCTATAGAAAGTGTTGATTCACATGTATTACTTATGTTTACTGCCCATTTAGCCCTCAAAACCATGTAAAAACACAGCCAAAGGGAAGGCACTTTTTAATGAGTGAACACATATTTATACTCAGTCATGTGTTACCTGCACCCATGCACTTGAAAATTATGTCAGTTCTAATTCCCAAATGTCTACTTTTCTACAGAAACAAATAGCAAAATTGCATTCCTGCATACCATGCACTTTATAATGACAACAGACATTCAGATTGTCTTATACATGTATTAATGTGGACATCAATTCTTCACAAATATGAACACACATACATACACCATTGCATCTATGCTGGTCAGAAAAAAATGTGTGTGTCTGTATGTGACAATAACTGTGTCCTGTACACAACATACTGTGAAACAGCTGCATATGTCTCATTTGTGCTGCATGCACTCCTGACAGCTTTTTGCATCTAATTTGACAAGCTGTCTCTTAAAGCAGTAGTTTCCAAACATTTTTGCACCACTCACTGGTTTCATGTAAGACAATTTTCCAGGGACTGGCCATCGAGTGCGCATAATAAGCAAGCAATAATGCCTGACAGCGTGTCTGTCAATGTGTAATTAACATCCACACGGGGGTGTTATGAGGTCCAACACTGCAGGCATAAATAAGTAAAGCTAAGCATTAAAAATATAGTATGAAAAACAGCATTGCATAAAGTGCAATGCACTTATTTAGTAATGTTTCATAAAATCCATTGAAGAACCTTAAATTACTACATCAGGTATGATTACGGAAATTAAGTGGTTTATATTCAGACAATGATTTTGTAGTCAACAAATTATGTTCGACAGACATAGGTTCATTCACTAGGCTACTAGCCTATCTGCCCAATTACATTTAGCAGCAGCCATGGTTTTTTTGGCTTACCACCCCCTTTAGTATGGGGAACTATACCCATTATTTTGCTGTGCCTCTGCAATCATTGGTCTGATGAGTGATGATAGGAGGGAGACTATGACCTCCCTTGATCTAGATGAGATCCTTCATGATAAATGGGGCAATGTAGAGAAGGTCTTCTACTACTTTAGCTACATGGGTGTGTCGAATGACAGACTACTATCAACCTGGGTCCCCAGGTCCCTGATAACTTCTTCTGTGCTCAGTGGATTGCCACCTATTTGGTAGCTAGTGCACTCAGAAAGCTGAAAGACATTCACACATGCCTTCTGCAGGTGAGAGGGAAATTCAAAACACAGAATAACCTTTAGCCCTAATGAAGAATTAATAAGCTGTGACAAATGCCACCTTCTGTGTTTCTACAAGAAAGCCCCAAAGAAAAATACAATCAATGCTAATTGGAAAAAACAGAGAACAGATATCAGAGGGAAAAATGCAGCCTTTTAGCAGCAAAAATAATTAATACGGCTGACTGCAGTCTTCACATTAAATTCAAACTTGTAAAGTCAAATTATAATATGTGAATGACACCTAGACAGTCAAACTTCAGTTATGTAAGAGAGAATACTAATCATCTGAACGTTGCTAATGGATGGATAGCCTCATTGAACAAGAGCTATCTTGACATTACTGACTGCTGACTTTTTTTAAAATGGAAAGAATTGTACTCAGATGTCTCACAGAGCAGTGGAATGAATTATTAATATATACAGTTGTTTGATTACACTTGCATGGCAGTATACCTTCAAATAGGATTACTGATGCAGGAATTAAAACTCTGATTTGGATTTCAGTTGTCATGCAGATGTCAATCTCTTAACCATATCTTTTTAACACTCTGATGGTAAGGCTATAGAGCCTAACACTGCCAAGGATCGCTCTCACTCTTCACTCTCTCTCTCTTTCTCTCTCTCTCTCTCTCTCTTTCACGTGGGCACACATGCACACACTCACATACACACACAGTCTCTTTTGCTTTCATACACACATTCACTCACACAAGGTCACTTTCACTCTATTGCTCACTCTCTCACTCAGTCACACACACACACACACACACACACACACACACACACACACACACACACACACAATCTATTTTGCTTTCATGCATGCATTCAGCCACACATGCAGACAGAAACATAAACACACTCACACATACACACACACACACACACACACACACACACACACACACACACACACACACACACACACACACACACACACACACACACACACACACACACACACACACACACATACACACACAAATATAGGTGCCCAACATAAGTTTTTATTCTTTCTGTGCGGTCCGCTATCGAGTAATTTACAACCCGGTACCAGTCCATGGCTCAGTGGTTGGAGACTTTTGTCTTAAAGTATACTTGTACATTGGAAATGCAACTGAAAATAGTACTTCCACACTATGCACACAACTCTCATAGCAGGATATGTGAGCCACATCATATAATGTTAATGGTATCATCTATAAAGACCACCATGATGGAGCAAAAACATATTTCAGGGGTGTTGCTGTCATTAAATACTGTGTTTCACAGATGGGAACAAATTACTTACATGTGTGTTAAATTGGCAGCAGACACAGTATGTGTGTATCTCTATGTACATGTTAGTGTATGTTAGTGTGTGTGCATAGTCAGAGGAACATCAGTCTGTATCATACTATCATCAGTCCAGTGCCATGCAGAAATAATATCTTGACAATCATACATTGCTACCTGGCAGTATCATGCAGGCCTCACAACCACATCTCACAAACATGCAATGAGGATGGCATTCACTAGAAATTGTCCAGCCGCAGTGTAAGAGTCAGATGTCTGCCATGGTGTCTGCATTAAGTGTTGAGTTCTCTAGGTGATGTACCTAGTTAAGTAGGGGTTCTAATCTCACTGCAGTCAACTGGTGTGTGTGTGTGTGTGTGTGTGTGTGTGTGTGTGTGTGTGTGTGTGTGTGTGTGTGTGTGTGTGTGTGTGTGTGTGTGTGTGTATGCGCGCGTGCATGCGTGTGTGTGTGTGTGTGTGTGTGTGTGTGTGTGTGTGTCTAACCAGCAATTGTAAGTGTGTATCCTGCTGTCAGCAATACATTCCCATGGAGTACAAATATTTTGAAAGTCTTATATAACTACCCATCCATTTCATCCAGGCCTCCCGACATTATCACTCAAATATGCAATGATAATGTCATCCACTATAAATTGTCCAGCAGTGCTGTAAATGTCAGATGTATGCTGGTGTGCTTGCATTAAGTACTGAGTTCTCTAACCGGTGTACCTAGTTAGGTACTCTCACTGCAGTCAACTGGTGATTTTATGTGTGTGTGTGTGTGTGTGTGTGTGTGTGTGTGTGTGTGTGTGTGTGTGTGTGTGTGTGTGTGTGTGTTCAACAGTCTTACATGCCTATGCATTTATGTCATACAGGCCTCCCAACATCTTCTCTCAAGCATTCAATGATGCTGTCATCCACAATAAATTGTCCATCAGCACTGTAAATGTCAAACTTGTGCCATGGCACTTGCATTACGTACTGAGTTCTCTAGTTTGTGTACATAGTTAGGTAGGGGTTATAATCTCACTACACTCAATGGGTGTGTGTATGTGTAGTCAGAGGAGCATTACTGTGTATCCTACTGTCAGCAATATAATCCCATGGAGTGCAAATATTTTGACAGTCGTACATGCCTAAACCTTCTTGTCATACAGGCCTCCCAACATTTTATGTCAAACATCTAGTGATGATGTAGTCCACTATAAATTGTTCAGCAGCATTGTAAAGGTCAGACTTTTGCCATGGTGCTTCCATTAAATACTGAGTTGTCAAGCTTGTGTATCTCATTAGGTAGGGGTTCTAATCTCACTGCAGTCATCTGGTGTGTGTGTGTGTGTGTGTGTGTGTGTGTGTGTGTGTGTGTGTGTGTGTGTGTGTGTGTGTGTGTGTGTGTGTGCATGTGTGTGTGTGTGTGTGTGTGTGTGTGTGTGTGTGCATGTGTGTGCGTGTGTGTGTGTGTTTTCAGTTCATTCATATTCAAGAGACCATTTTAGAACAGCATGTGAGACACTCCTACTACTACCTTCTTCTCACCAGACACTGTTGATGTCATTGGATATAAAATGTTGTCTGATAATATACAAGCCAGACTTTTGCTGTGGTGCTTGCTTTAAGTACTGTGCTCTGTAGATCAGTAGGGTGACAATTTTGGAATGACATGTGGGCCCACAGCTATGTCAGATACTCCTAAAAACATCTTCTTGTAACATACACTGATGATGCCATCCTGTATAATATGTACTCTGGTAGTATTCAAGACAACATTTTGCTGTATCAGTAACAATAAGTAATATGCTCTCAAGCTACTTTACCTAGATATATAGGGGTTCTAATCTGCCAGCAGGCAACTTAAGAGTGTATACATTCAAATATTACTTTTGAGACAATTTTGCACAGAGATATGACACCACATCCATGTTAGAAACTCCTCCCAACATGTTATTCTGTGTTAAAAATCAGACATATGTGGTCATGCTAATGTTACATTGCATGGCATTCATCTTCTATAACTACACAGGTGTAATGTTCAAATCAGACACAGTCTACTACTGTGTGTGTGTGGTTGATGGTACATTAGGGCCATTGTATGATCTTTAGAATATCTCTTCATTTCACTACCATGTAGGAAAACATTTAATGTAGCCTCATGCATACACCATCTTCTTTTGTCCTCTGGCTGCATTACATCCTTCCTGCAGAGGAGTGAAGGTTGTCATCATTTCAAATATGCATGCACACATCACAAAGTTGAGTCCTTCCATAAGCCTCTGCAATCCATCTCCAGACCACTGCATGTCTAATTGCTAATTCTGTCATGGTGTGCTGCACATGTCCCATATGGACAGTGGCCGTATATAATGTAATCCAACAAATACACACATATGCACAATATTCTTTCTATCTTCCATCATATAGATGAAATGAGATTGTTTTAAATGGTATAATAATGTCTAGGATTTTATGTGATATCGACTGTTAGCTTAATACTGTCCTATGACCCTATGAATATTTGATATGTATTTGGCATGTAAATGTTGCTGTCATTGACTCATGCTATGTTGAGGTGTGGATGTACAATATGCCTACAAGAGGGTCCTACAATTTGTGATGTGAGCTAATGTATTGATGGGCACTGCTGCTATTTCATTACATGATCTTTCTATAACAGCTATAGTAATATGCCTCCTGAGAACTGTTGACATAGTATGATAAACTTTTATGTATATTTTTGGCTTATTAAGACATGCATTATTGCAGTGAAACAGATCAACATTCTACACAGTTCTTATTACACAGTCACAGAGACACTTGCAGTAAGGCACAGGTGTGCATGTGTCTACCTATCATTATTAAATGCTCTGTGACAGAAATCAATAGAAATCCATCCTGAGTACATAGGCATATATGTTTTGTTTCATGCACATGTTGTAATGCTGTAATATAAACAGAAATATCATGTGTTGATTCAATTGCAACCTTGTGGAATGCATTGTATGTGCAGTTGTATTGCTTGCTATTCCCAAGGATTATTGTTATGGTCAGCAGCACAATTGTGTTACTAGTAGCATTTGTGTCAGGAAATGTTCTGCATGAGCTACAAGCAACTGATTTATAATGTGTTCTAAATGGCATCAGGCCACTCAAACACATCTTTTCCATAAAACATATATAGGCATGTTTTGCAATTGATGTAATTACGTGACAGTGGTACAGTTGTATGACTGTGTGAACAGTGTCACTGTGTGGCATGTGAACCATGACCAAGGCTGAATTTGTAGTTGTTTTCACATGTATTTCAATAAATGTGACATGCTAGTGGGAATACTCAGAACTGTTTCTGGATGGCATCAGCCATACTCAACCTGAGAAAGCCAATCTGCTAGCTGACAGTTTGTCTCACATTTCATACCTCTGTCACCACTGGCCATCAGCCAAAGTATACATGCAAACATTACTCAGTTTTTATCCTCAGGAGAGCAGCTCATCTGTGCTTTCTCTATGGCTAATAAGACAATGAGCCCAGACAACATCCCCAGTTGCCTATAGCATGACTTACAATCTGATCTAACAGATACAGTTGGATCTCTACTTCAACATGGTCTCCAGACAGCTTATGTTCCCATAGAAGGGTGTACAGGAACAGTCATCCACCTGACCGGGGGGGGGGCTTTACCTGATGCATGGAGTTATAGACCTATACAAATGACTCTCCTCATCTGTGAGGTAGACCAAGTTATCATGGACTTTATTAAAAAGGACACAGGTA
Source organism: Protopterus annectens (assembly GCF_019279795.1). NCBI lineage: Eukaryota > Metazoa > Chordata > Ceratodontiformes > Protopteridae > Protopterus > Protopterus annectens. Next base: position 1,132,183,741 of record NC_056727.1, on the reverse strand, counting down.
ATCTCCTGACTGTGTACCACACCCATGTTTGATTTGATAAGACTACATCATGTCTGTTACATCTGTTTGTTGTCTTTAAGAAGGTCACTAGGGGCATGCATGAGGAAAACATTCTCATCCTGCCTAACTTGACCAGCATTTGACACAAATCCACCTCAGGTATTACAAAAAAAACTGTCTCAAATGGGCATAAATATCTACATCACCAAGTGGGTAGAAAAATGGATCACATACATGACAGATAATGTCAAAGTGTGAGAAGTCACATTTACCTAGAGTCCAGTGACTAAGTCAGTACCTCAGGATTCTGTACTAGGCTCTTTCCTGCTCATTATTTAAGTCTCAGAGTTTGAAACTAACTTATATATCCTTTGTCTAACCAGCTTTGTGAAGAACTGAAAATTATGGATAATCATTGAATCCGATGTTTGTATTGGTATAGTGCAAACAGTATTATCACACACAAGGGATTGTTACCAGAGACATGGAGACACAGTAGATGAACAAAACTCAAGAGGGGAATTAGTTCCATTATGACAGCAAATAGTACACAAGCTAATTACAATACAGACAGCACACCTCTATAAACAGACCAAGTGGTATGTGACCTGTGTACTCAGGAAGATGGTGTGCAGAATATCCACCAGCATGAGCCCACAGTACTGACTAATCCCTTGTATGTAACACAACTCCTGAGTATGTGCAAGACATTCACATCAAAGGGCATTATAGTCCCAATTATTGAGTACAATGCACCCCTTTGCATGTACCACCCAGCACATCTTCCAGGGATGATTTACTCAAGTATATCACTTTTGTCACACTGAGCTCTCATGCATTTTATTAGCCATACCTAAGTATTCTTTTTGTTGGTTAAATATTAGGAGTTGACAGTGCAGAACTCACTTGAAGGCATTATACAAGATCCATGTTTGATATTTGTTCCTGGGATGCACTCAGTAAATGCATAGCTCATTGACAACATTGTTAGCATGGGTTACATTCATGCAAGTGTGAATTGTAGCATATATGTGTTATGCGAACCTGTCAACTATCCAGGATTTATTGTAATTTAAACTACAGGTGTCTAACAGTGTCCCTCTTAACACCTCCTAAAAGTGGTCATTTTTGAGGAAGGTGTGCTTGATTCTCCTTCTAGATTACTGACAAATAATTATGGTTGCACAACTGTATTTATGCAGAACATGTATACTAACTGCAATCACATATTTATTGTCAGTGACATAGATGAGTGAGGTTTTTTTTTCTAATATTGTCCATGATTGTGCATGCTTCTGTCTAATGTTATCCATTAGCCTGGTGCTTTGTGTGTTGCTAGACTGAGACCTCTGCTGACATCACAGTTATATTCAAGAAATTATTTTGTACATCTTCACAATATGCACTTACCCCCCAGTGTATATACTGTCCTTGTTAAATGTCTTCTCCAGTGATCATGTCAGGATGCTTATATCACAACAAATCTTCTCCACTGATATGTCACCTTGTGTAATAGTCACATAATATACAATAACTGCATGATGATATGACTATACCCAGACAGGAGGTGTAGACAGCAGTAGTTACTGTATTATGTAGATATGTGATTAGTGTTCATGCTAGAACTGTCTTTGGGGTGTACTTACATTGACATGCCCTCATCTGCTGTACATTACCATGTTGTACTTGTCCTCTTCCCCTGTGCTCATTTCTACTATTCATGTCTGTGGCCCTTTTCAATGCACACACTTCTCCAAAATAATTATTTGTAATGCAGTGTGTGTACCCTTGCTGATCACCACCAAAACTTTTATTCAGTGTGTCTAAAACAAGTTTGCACAGTACTCTGCACTGACTACACTTTTCTGTAATGTGTTAGAACTTTATGCATTGCCTTATATTAAGCCGTTGTAGTCTCTATGGCTGTGCACGCAATCGCGCAGAACTAGTTTGCCTATAGAAAACATGTCTGCAGGTGTTTGTGCTGCTTTACATGGTTTGCAGGACAGCAACACTGTTGCTGGCCATGGCACTTGAAATCCCATAAGCGCAATGATTGGCATGCATATGCAGTTAGCACTGCTGCTCATCATGCTAACACGTAAACTCCATGTGGGCTTCACGCTAAGCCTACACTGAGTTTATTGAATCTCCAGGAAATACTTGTTATGTCTAATAAACTAACCCATGTCTGTGAAAATAGTGCACTTTGATAAACTGAATCATACTATTCCATATCCTGTGTTAATAATAGTAGAATCAGTTGTGTATACAATTATCCTATTTTGAAACCTGCATATTTATATATAAGAAAATGCTGTAGCATGGTTAGCAGGTCTTAACAGAGATTTATATTATACAGTTAACAATAATAAGATTTATCTTACTATGTTTAATTATGGTCTTCATCCTTTCTTGTGGTCAAGATATATTTTAAGTTCTCTGTATTACCTTGTTTCTACTGTGATACTCCATATAAAAATGTTCTGATGACTTTTAAATGATTAATATTTACTTACTTATTTATTTTGCTTTTGTTTACTGGGAAATTCCACTTGGGCTATAATTAGCCTTTTTTCGGTGGAGACTCAGGGAGAAAAGCTCCGATCAAATATATAATATATTGAAAGTAAATAGAAAGAGAATAATACAGGAAAAAAAGGTATAGCTTACATAAATAAAATAATTAGTATAGATGTATGGATATAAACAGTACATCAAGAAATGTGTGTATTGTTAATGTAAGCGTAACATGGCAAAACTATTTTTCCACTGTCTTATGTGAGTAGGTGAGGTATGTTAAAGAAAGACACTGATGAGGCAAGAAAAAAAGGAGGAATTTTATAGAATAGAGGATGAAGGTCATGAGAGGGAGAAAGAGTTGTATGTCTAATGATTGTAGAATATACAGTAAGAATCTTAAGTCAGACATAGAATGAGAGGACTGTAGGAAAAGTGAGAGGTTTGTAGCTGTGAAGACATTGACTGAAGCTACGGTCGGAAAGTTAGAAAATAAGAGCATTATCGAGGAAAGACTAGGTGATAAAGAATGAGGATTAGGGTGTAGGGCGTGACATTAGAGGAATGTGCTATGATCATACATTGGCAAGACTGATTTGATTTTAATGTATAAGCTTTAGGGTGGGAGGGGTAAACATTTTACATTGTTCTTTGCCAGTGTGCTGGGTTATGGTTGCAAATTTTCAGAAGACGAGTTCTTCTACCCAGTTACTAAAAGAATCAATAAAAATAAAGCATAAAAATAAAAAAAAAAAACATTGAGTTGAAATCTCATCTACCATATTCCTGAGTTGGCAACATTCTATCACAAGTCTTAGTGATCAGAAGTCACCTCATCACATTATCTGCATTTTTATGCTTACTAGTGATTGTTTTCATGCTGTCTGAGAATTACTCTTTCACGGATACTTCCTGCAACTTTATTCATTAACAACCATTCGTAAACCCCATATAATTCAAAAGAAGAAAATGAAAAGAATATCTTTTTATCAGTCTTTAAAATAAGTCTGATCTTATATTCTGATACAGTAAATGGAGATGTACACAAAACTGGATGTTAAGCCAACCAGTTTTGGGTTGAAAACTCTGTTGAGCCCTAAGGAGCAGCTATCAGATTTTGAACAGCTAACACTGTGAGCCATACAATAGGCAGGAAGCTGCAGTTACTAATAATATCAGACTTGTAGGTAATATGAGAGTAAACAGGAAAATGCTTTGCACTTTGTTTTAGTATCTCATAGAAAAGCCTCCAGGGCATGTAAGGCATAATGACAATGTTAGAGTCTAATGTGAGGCCCCTTGAGGGACCGTGGCCCTTTTTGGACCAATTGATCCAACTGACCTAAGGCTGGCCCTGTTTGTGTTGCAATGCTGGAAAAGCATAAGCAGTAAAGGCTGACTGTGAAGTGAAGTGATGAAGGAGAAACTTTATTAAGTAGTACCTAAGTACTGTTCTGTAATTGGCAGTAGAAGAAAATGTTTTTCTAACATTTCTGTTCCTGATTCATGCTTTTTTGTAAATGAAAAAAATCAGAATGCATGAATACCTACTGATTTTACACACTATTAAAGTCCTAAATCACATATTTGAAATTATTTTATTTACAGTGAAGACATATAAAACAAGTCTTAAAAAAAAACAGCCCTGTACTCTGTGTATAAACCAAAGCATGATGATATAGAAGATAAACAATTGTAAAAATAACTCCATCACCTAGATTTAATAAAATCTGTGTAGGCATAATGTAGAGCTTACGTGGAATGTTAACATGTCTGTATACATGGTTCCCTCTCAGCAGAGTGCCATGCATATTAATCGTGGCGCATTGCAAAGGGAGAGCCACGGAACATGGTTATTGAATCATTGTAGGGAGTGTGGTGCTAACTGTGTCTGCAGATGAGTAATACACTCCCTGTACTGTCCAATTGTATTATAGCAATGTAATTTAAAGTTTTTTTTTTTTTTTTTTTTTTAAAGCATGTTAGCACAGCATGGAGCTCAGCAGTGCTAAGCAGTGTTGAGACACCTGCAAGACATCTAAATATAGAAACTGGCTGTATTTAATTAATTATTTAAAGGTCAAGTTTAAGTGTAGCTGAGGGGGTTGGCGTGGTGCTGCTCGGTTCAAGCACTGCTTAAAGGTATCTCAGAGGTATATGTAAAGGTATAGAAGAATTTCACATATTCACTTAGCTAAATGGGTAGAGTTATGGCCTCATGTGCTGTAGGTACAGGATTTGAATACATGGAAGGGCAAGTAAGCATTTATTTTCAAAATACAAATTATGCTAATTATTTTTAAATTCTGGCCTGCTGCACTCAGCTAAGCTCTGCTAAGACCTGTTAAGCAATACATAAACAAAATAACAGCTGATAATGTTTATGCAATGCTTGGCATCACTTGGCTGGTTTGTGCACCACAAAGCACTGCTAAGCACTGCTTGGCTGAGGTGAGCTGGTTTGCATGGTCCTAAGAGATGCTCTGCATTTTTAAATGTTGCCCAATGGCATTTAAGAGGGGGGAAAAGGCTATATTAAGCTCACTAGACAGGAATGCAGCATAATCTGTTGGAGTTATACCTGTGCAGTAATTATGGCTGATGTTGGAGAGGGTGTATACTTCTCGGGACAGCAATGGTGTTTTCAAGAGTCCAGTGTCATGGTTGGATTCCTGGTGAAAAACCATGATGACTGGCTGCTGCGGGGGGGGGGGGGTCCAGGGCTCAGAGGACAAGGCAGAGGCCTAAGACCAGCTGGCATATGAACTCACCAGTGTGACAGGTGTCCCCTGCACAGGTGAGCAGGTTCATCTCCACCCTTGAAGCATAGAAAGGGGGATCTCTTCAACACCTGAGACCGAGAAGCTCGGGCAGGGAATGCCCCACAAGTTTATAAGTAATTTTACCTTTGTTTCACCAATACCTAGTCTGAATGTCTGATAAACTCATATACATAATGGTGTGCTTCTCTCCCAACAGTTGCAGACGAGAGGGCTTGCAACATCGAGGTGCATGCCGGGTGCTTCTCCAGGTTGCACAGTGAGTGCAGTGAGTACAGATTTATTTTGCTATCTATAGTCAAATAAGCAAAAAAGAGTAAAGCATTAACTGTGATTAGGTATATACAGTAAAGATTGCATTGCAATGAATGTGGACTTACAGCTGTACCGCAATAAGTGCATACTACCAACTGTAGTGCCATAAGCAGGGAAGAGTAAAGCATTAACCGTAATAAAGTTTGTAGTGTAATAACTGTGGAATTACAGCTGTATTTCATTACCCACATAATGGCACCTGTTTTGCAAAAGAAAAAACTTGAAACTATTCCAGTAACTGCATAAAGGTATCTCTAATAAAGTCTGCTGTCCAATAAGTGTGAAATTAGGGTTGTTTTGCAAAAAATCAATTATGACAACTGTTCTGCAATAAAAACATGATACAATACCAGTACCTGCATGAAAGTATACCTAATAAAGTCTGTTGTGCGATAAGTGTAGATTCAGGGCTGTTTTGTAAGAAATTAATTATGGTAACTGTTCTGCAACAACACATGAACCGATAGCAATAACACCAAGGTAAACTGTGCACATCGGGATTGCCTTGTTTTCACCATTACATTTCAGCTATATGCATTCAGGCTATGAAGTACAGTACTCCAGTCAGGTATAACAGTGTAATAGTTGTAGACTGCAAATAATAACCCATAATCAGATATTGTTTGTTGACTTCACAGATATTTCAACACACTAGCAATATATTGTGTATACCTGCATTATATGTAGTAATGTATAGGTTACCTAGTATCTCTGTCATGCTTGAATTTCATGCATGTGTGTTCAACTGTCACTGCAGTCAAGCATAAAGCTGTATTACTATTGCCAGGTGATATTTTGGTTCCAGGTGAGCTCTTGGTAAATATCAGTCAGTTAGTAATCAGCAGTGACTCAGTAGCTCAGTTTGTTAAATGCTCTGTATGAAGTATATTTTGCCACACACAGACCACGCTTCAAATCCAGTTCTATGTAGTGCTAAATATTACACTATCATTCACATAATGATTATGGATATTCTCTCCACAGGAGCTACAGGTAAATGGGTGAGGTATCCCATATAATGAGTGAATAATTGTGAGTTTAGATGTCAAAGACTGTTACAAACACTACCAGGAGTGTTAAAATACAGCATAAAATAAAGGAAATATGTATAATAATAATAAAATAAAATAAATAAAATGTGTAATCTTTGGTATGGATGTATGCCTGGAGTGTCTGTTAAAGGTTGCTGCAGTCAATTAATACATTCAGTGCAGATGTCCTCTGCAGTCCCTATTACTGGGTTCTATTCCCATGCCTGCCAAGCAAGGCATGATAATTGTTTAATCTCTGTACTGTACACATACATGACTCTCAAGTGTCATGCTGTCACATAATGTAATTACTAGTGTGCAATCCCTCTGTCATAGATTTATCATCAACATGATTCTGTAAATAGCAAAGTATCACAACATCAGCCCACAGTACACCTTGGTAGTTGTATAGGAACACCTGATGTGCAAGTGTTTTGTGTAGTTGTGTACCTATAGTTGTTACTGCTTGGCACATACTGTCCCATACGGATAGCTTGAGAGGTATGTATATGTTACAGCATGCTTTTACACATAAAGAAAGGACAGACTTGTAAAGTAGATAGCAGTACTGCTGTCAAATATATAGCCTATAATGGTATCAATGGACTGCATTCCTCTGTCTCCCCTTATCTTCATATATTTATTATTGTTATCCATTGGTTATGGTTTACTATTAACATGTGTTGCTACATTAAACTTTATTTTGAGGCATGTGTTTTATCATTGTTATGCATTAAAATGGTTACATATTAACATATCTTGTTGAATTACCTATTCTGTTGGCCTTATGCTGTAACTGTTACTGGTATGCTATTAATATACTGACTGTTATGTTGTTTACAGTTGTGTTTCATGTAATATGCATTGAAATGTAATGGGGTTATTTCCAATGTTCTGGCATGCTGTTATTACTAGCAATAGTTTTGTTCATAACTAACCTATACATATTGCTATATCTCCATCACCACAGTATGACAAGGTAGGCCAGTTCCTACTGATCCGCCTACCCCACCTCAGCTGGCCATAGCACCAGGTCCTGGCACATCTGGGACCCAGGACGGTGGTTCCCCCTCTGATGCCCCTGCACCACCTTTGGGTGGAATGACCTTAGAGGACACTGGAGAACCTGGTGGGGCAGGATGGCCCTGGCACCATCCTCCAGCACAGTCACCTTTGGTGCAGTGAAGGAGCAGTGTTCACTCCCCATAGGTGGGGCTGTGGGGATGTCAAACTGCTGCCATTTGGAGGCACATGCATCTTGGATTCCACAACACCCTCCCAATCCAAGTTGTTTATCCCCTCATGTGTCACACAATACCACTATCTGCTGACATGTCTGTCTTGTCTGTCTACAATTGCATCCTCTCCTACCCAAATTATCTCACCGCATCTACCGATATCCCTTCCCAAACATTTCACTGTCTCCTTATTAAAAAAAAGGGCACCTGTCCCACAAAAAAAAAAAAAAAATATATATATATATATATATATATATATATATATATATATATATATATATATATATATATACATCGACCCATATATAGCTCTCCATTTCACACACATGTCAACTGGACATAACTAATTTGGTCCTATTGGCTTGGCAACACATTTATTTTGTCCTCACCCCCTTTCTGGGGTTTGAGAGTCCAAATTCATCCAAAGAATCTGTCAAAATGCACAGCTGTTGCTTTACAAGAAATGGAAAGCCATGGTTTGTTCTTACACCCATCCTACACATCCCTACCCACCTGTCATTATGTTTTTCCTGCTGCTTTCCCCATTTCACCACTGTCCTATCACCCCCTTTCCCTTTTCTTTTTACTTTTTTTAGCACGGGTTTGCACGGAGGTAAGTAAAGCACCATGATGCATTGCGACATGGCACACCACACAAATCTGCTTAAATGAGCTTTAATGTGCCTTAATGATTTTATGTGTTTCTCACGGTTTTAGGCACATGTACAAAATAATCACCTCTACCATGCTTTGGACTTGGGCCCCTGTCAACTACAGCCTACTGGACTTTCCCACTACGCCACACAGATCTTAATTAAAACAGGTGTTTCAAGCAAAACATACTGATTACCACTGACAGACTGAAATTAAATCTACTGGGACAAATGGGAGTGCACCTGGGACTCTGATGCAAAAATACGCCAGTAGACAGCCAAATAAATAATAATGGCAGTACTTGAGGCCTGGTATAGCAGGTAAATGTTCCTTTTTTTCTGCAATATCTTTAAACACACCTGATAAGGCATGAAAGACACAGTACATATGCTTAACTGAGACCCTGCTGCAGAACAACTGCATTTGAAAGACATGCACATACTGATGGATGTAGACGTGTGTCACAGCCTGTACACCCGCTGCAGCAATGACTTAGTAGATCAGTCTGTTAAATGCCTTGCATACAGTACATTTTGCCACACACAGTCCTGGGTTCGAATCAAGTGTGCTGCACATCAATAACATTGTTGTGAAGACAGCAAGTAAAGACGGAGTCATGCAATTTTAATTTCCATAGGTTACTGTTATTGAATTATCTGCTATCCAGTGTAGAGGCCTGCAGGTAGGGACACACTGCACATATTCATAAAGCCTAACTATATGTAGCCTACTACTCTACTATTGGCACTAATGCATAACAAATGTACCTTAATCACATGCCTCAATAGGACTGCAAAGGGTACCTTTACCCTGGCTCTGCTGTAATGACAGGGCTGCCACTGCTGCCACAGTTACACATACAGCTTGCTGGTCTCCAAAGTGTTCACACATACCCCTATGTGTCCTAGCAGCAGCTGCAGCCTGGAGCATGCACATCTGTATGTTAAGGTAGCTGCTACAGACCGGCCTTACCCCCAACCCCCAATAACAAGAGATCACAACCATACATAAACAGGGGGGTAAAGGCCCAGAGATAGGGATGTGTTTCACAGTTTGCCCCTACAAAGATAGTAAGTTGATAGAATAGTAGCTACTGTATTAGTGTGCATATTCTAATGGGTATGATGTGTGACACTGACATGTTTCTCTCACCTTACTGACCTCAACCCACAATGTTGGCCAGTGAACTGCCAGATGACAACACTATCATGGAACACTGACCAAACATATGAAGCAAACCTGTGGACATACTTCATACATCTCTACAGTGGTCAGTATTTGTACTTACCCTCTGTGATGCTGTAGTCTCCACATCTCAGTAATGTCCATCTCAAAAACTAAGAAAGGGGCCAAAGCCTACATGCAGACCTCATATATTGCATTGTGGTGCCATGTCATTGGCTAATGATAGTGCACTTCAGCTGTTTTGGATGCAATTAGTAATTCTGAGCCACAGATTAGAACAGAAGCAATTACCAGTTAATGAGCATTATCTACAAAAGGTAAGCAAATGCTTATTTGGAACAGGTCTGTATGTGTTTTTACTCACGCAGATAGCATATGTGCAAAGCATTTGCAGAGGAACACTTCAAAAAAAGGAATACAGCACTCTACCAAGTATGTAGTAGATTTCCCCATAAAACTGGAAGCAGATGGGAGGATGGAGGTATTAGGAATAGGGATTACAACAGTAGACTTGCATGACATCTATGATATTGACATGTCAGTGATACACTTCTGTCCAACACCTACAGGCATGCCTCCCAACTGTCCCTGCTTTGAATCACATTTCTTCTCTATCCTTGTCAATCTCTACTATAATGGTTGGCTGTTGTAGTAAAGATAGTGGATTACATGTAAGACATAGTGACACTAAGTAAGGATGTACAGTCCTGTAACATCAAACAATGTACTGTAATTCACCTCCTCTCAGTTGGTCAATGTCATACATAAATAGTTCTAACATTGTACAAGTGTCCTTGAATGTCCCTGATGTGCTCTGGCTAAGTCCCTATTTTGTGGACATTCATCCCTGTCTGGTTGACAGCTATGCCTAACATACCTCTCAACCTCCTACAGTAAGAAATCAGGACAAAGCCATAATAATGGGGGGAACTCAGCAAAACACAGCTCACCTCAAACTCAAACTCAGTCTCAGCTGTCCACTGTTTGACACGGGTTCCTATCACAAAATCAAATGTTGTGAACGCTGAATACCGGAAGGCCAAACTTGATAGTTCAAAAGTTGAGAATGTCAAAGCCATGGGAACCTGAATTTTTTCCCAGGGAAAGAATTCAGTTGGCCGTTTCTGTAGCTTCGGCATTTCGTAAGTGTACGAACGGGTACTGATGGACTTTAGGGTTAGGGCGCGGGTCAGGTAAGTGTGTGATAGTGACGGACTTTAGGGTTAGGGTGTGGATCAGGTAAGTGTGCAGCAGTGACGGACTTTAGGGTTAGGGCACAGGTCAGGTAAGTGTGCGGTAGTGACGGACTTTAGGGTTAGGGCTGGGTTAAGGATGGTGCATAGCTAGTGGTGTATGTTAGGTTTAGTGTAGGTTTTGAAGGAGTTTGGTGTGATTGTGTTATGTGTGTGTTTTTCGGAACAGCTAATTTATTCCCAGGGAAAGTGTTTTGAAGTGTCGATGTTATCTGAATTCGAGCTTCCAAGTTCGAACTTATGTTGTTCAACATTTTGGAAGTTTGATTTTGTGATATAGACCCATTTGGCACAACCTAGGCCTCTGGTACCCTCACACCACACCCTGTGCATGTGATGAAACCTGCACCACATCCCTGGAATCCATGTCATCAATGTAGGGACCCGCAAATATGTCTGATGCACAGGGTGACTATATTACTTTACATGTGTTTGTGCAGTGCAGTAGTGTTATGCCATGGCAGTTGTTGTGGGTGAAGGTAGGTACTGTATGCTGACATGTGTCCTGACTACACAACAAACTTTGTGTTATCTTTGTTGCCTGATGGTACACTGGTGGTAGTGTTACAGAATTATAGGTGTGTCACTAACCTGTGTCTGTTTGTGTCCCAGGAGTCTGAGTGGTTCAACTATGGACACACGGCGGCAGTACAGTGGCAAAGGATGGAAAGGCATCACAGCAGAAATATGACATCAGCAAGGTATGCCATTATACATGCTTGGCTTCCTAGGTGTATATGGGTAGAACAGTGTGTCAGAGACAATGAGGACAGTCAGCATCATCATGCTTTCATACTCTGTGACAAGGTATGCTACCCTTGATACGTGTCACCTGGGAATGCTGCACGTAAACATCTAGATGGTGGCAAGCATCAATTATGCTTATGTAGATGAGGGCAATTTAGGGTCAGCAGCGAGTCACAGGAGGTCAAAATGCATAACCAATACACAGACATAGGATGGCCATGTCTCTAGTGCTGCAAGGAGACACACACACACACACACACACACACACACACACACACACACACACACACACACACACACAGGATACTGTCAGATTAGAATTGTTACCTAGCTAGTAATACATATTATATCTTGCAGTACTTATCGCATGTACTACAGAGTTTATCTGTTATCAGCCAAAAGAAAAATGGATGGAGAGTGCAGTAAAAATAAGTAGACACTGAGAAATAAAACTGCACAGAGTTTACAAGGCTAGAAACGTTTAATACAAATGAAGTAAAATTAAAACAACAAAAGTAAGCGCTTTCACAACATTACAAATCGCTTCATCAGACAAAGTTAAATAAATGAATGCATATTTATATAGTACCTTATAATAGTCAGCTGATCAATTAAGTATTAAAGAGAAACCTTAGAAAGTTTTTTACATTTAAAACAATCAAATAACACATAAAAAACATATCATGTTAAAGTATATAAAAGACTAAAGAATATATATGTATGTACATGTTATAAAAAACACAACTATATATAGCAAAAAATCTATTTATGTTTGAGTGGTTGTGCTCTTAAAAATGGTTTTAAGGAGGAAGTATTGTTAAGACCTGGATGTCTTTCAGCATTGAGCAAAAGAATCCACTTTTGCTCAGCAGCCTCAGTATGATTTTCTAGGTCCCCTCCCCAAATATTTGCATCTATAATTTGCAATACCAGAAATCTGAAGGTATGTATAGAATCAGTTTGCATCACATGAGTAGCTAAGGCATTGGTGAGAGCCAACCATTTTTGAGAGCACGACCACTCAAACAAAAAAAGATTTTTTGCTATATATAACATGTACATACATATATATATGTTGTTGTTGTCTTTTGGCTTTTCCTGGTTAGGGGTCGCCACAGCGGAACTCCGGTCCGCTAATGATTGGCAGTAGATTTTCACGAACACCGAGGTGCCAGCTTGACATTCAACCTTCAAAGAAGACATGCCCATTTACGCATATTTTAGTCTTTTATATACTTTATTTAACATGATATTTTTTTTATGTGTTATTTGGTTGTTTTAAATGTAAAAAACTTTCTAAGGTTTCTCTTTAATACTTAATTGATCAGCTGACTATTATAAGGTATTATATAAGGATGCATTCATTTATTTTACTTTGTCTGATGAAGTGACTTGTAATGTCGTGAAATCGCTTACTTTTGTTGTTTTACTTTTACTTAATTTGTGTTAAATGTTTCTAGCCTTGTAAGCTCTGTGCAGTTTTATTTCTCAGTCACTATTTATTTTTACTGCACCATTCTGCACTCTCCATCCGTTTTTCTTTAGGCTATTATTTCTCTCTTTTTTATTCGGAGAAAGGGGCATGGCAGAAACAGCTAATTTGGAATCCTTAGCTAATGCAAGAACATTGGAATTTGGTTCTGTTCGTCTGTCTCGTATTTTGAATGTTAACGAGAATCCACTGTTAAATATTAACTGCGTCAATGAAATGAACAACAGTACAGAGGCAAGTAAACAATCATATTAATTTTTGCAATGCTACAAATATTTGGAGAATAAACTTTATAGATACAAGTGATTACAATGGCAACACCTGCACCTACAAGCATCATTACAACACAAAGTTATACCGAGAGGATTGAGCGTGCTCAACATGCCTAGCTATGGTGACTCTTATCCTAAACTTTTGAGGAGATGGCAACAACTTAATCTACAGTTTAGTGCCCAGTATATTAATCTCCTCATAGACTTTTTTACACCCATGGAACATGAATTGAAAGAATATATCCTCTCTACTCAAAATGTTATTTTTGATCGTTTCACACCTGATATAATTGCTGATAAACTTGACTTGTTACAGGATAATATTTTATCCTATGAGAGAAGACTGCAGCTTACTAAAATCAAGAAGCTACAGAGGGATCAGAAAGATTTTCAAAACCAACACATCTTATCATGGCCCAGGAAAGTAGTAGGATCATTGGCTACAAGCTCTGCCAATCCTTCGAACAACCTATCAAGAACAATGATTGATGGAATGAATGCGATGTCCACTACTCCTGCAATAACAACACGTACAATGTTAGCTGCTATGAAGCAGCATACAGCATCTTCTGTACTAAAAACCAATGAACAACACACATCTTTGGATTTGTTACCTGCTCATTTATGTTCTTCGACACCTGGTACAAGCAGTGATCAACACATAGGCATACCAGCTTCCACAGCAGCAACACGACAAGATAATACTGGCAGTTCCAATGCATCTAGCGCTACTACGGAAAATAATTATCCAGCAGGTTTTTTGTTACAGGAGCCACTCCCTATAAAGAGCAGGTCAAGATGTTTGAGGAGGAAAGGGAGACTAGAACGCCATCTGAGTACAGACAGAAATCCACAAATGGCCAAGAAAAGACGCTACTTATTCCAGTTTTAATTTTTAATATTTTGTCAATTGATTTAACTGCAGAACATGTTAAGCTGCTTAATAAAGTTCTTTCCTTTGTTCCAGCAAAACAAGCAGATCATGCTGAGATGTTAAAAGACCTGAGATTATTAGGCAGAAGTTTAACTCTAAAAGCCATTTATAATGATAATAATGCACATGACATTGTTTTACACACAAACCTAGAACTTTCATTCCAACTACTGATTCAGTGGTAAAATCCTTTATTAATATGTGTGAGCTTGAATGTAGGCAGCTCTTTAATGAAGAGACTACAGCTAACTTTTGTAACATGTCAAGAGATCTCCTAGCTTTAAATGAGCTTAAAAACATGCATTCAATTGAAATTAAATCTGCTGACAAAGGTGGAGACGTAGTTTTGGACAAAGAATTATATTTGAGACAAATGAGGATACTATTACATGACACCAATACATATCAGTGTGTTTCTAAAGTGACTGTGAATAGCATAATTGAAAAAGTGTCTTTTCTTGTTTTTGACTTACTGATGACAGAATTAATTAATGAAGATTTATTCAGGTTGTTTAGCATCACCCATCCATTAATCCCTATGATTTATGGTCTACCTAAGATACACAAACACAGAAATACTCCACCAATTAGACCAATAGTCTCTGGTACTGGTTGGTGCACAGAACTTTTATCTCTTTTCTTAGAAAACAACCTACACACATTACTAGACACATGTCACATTATTTTGAAAGGCACTAAGACTTTTTAGAGACACTGTACACTAGATTGATAACTGACTGTGAATATATCTTCATTACACTAGACATTGAATCCATTTTTACTAGTATTCCTAATGATAAGGGCATAGAAATTATCAGAGAATTTATGGCTGTGAAGAATTGTTTTTCTGACAACGAGATAAAGTTGATATGGGCCTTACTAGAAATTGTATTAGAAAATAATGTCTGTACCTTTGAGAATGAATTTTATATTCAGAAATTTGGAGTAGCTATGGGCACTGCTTATGCTAATAGCTATGCCAACTTGGTTTTAGCACATTGGGGACATACCTGTATTTTGTCTGAAGTTAACGAATACTATGATAAAATCCTATTGTATGTGCATTTTGTGGATGACATTTTCTTATTGTCGAAGGGAGATATACATGAACTATATAGATTTGTTTCATATATGCACAACACCACTGACTTTTTAAAGTTTGCATACAAACATTCTTTTAGTGAAACAGAATTTTTAGATGTGTTTTGGCTAAATCTGACTTGGATCAAGTATACAGCAGCAATTTTAAGAAACCCACTAGAAAAAATGCCCTTCTGCATAAAAACAGTATGCATCCCAGACACATTCTCCGCAATTTATTGAAAGGACAGACTTATAGGGCACTCTGTCAACATAATGAAGACAGTGATGCGAAAAAAAGCTCTTACAGAACTTAAATTATAATTTGTAGATCGTGGATACACAGCGAGAGAGATAGACAACATCCTGAATGAAGCATGGACACAAAGATTTGATAGATGCTGGCCTTACTTTGGAAACACAGCTGATACAACAAATACAAATGAATCATCTCTGCCCACTGCAGACATTTTCAGGACTGTTTTTCAGTATTCCAGTAACATTAATGGTTATTGTGATATCATTAAGAAGAACTGGCACATTTTGCATGAAACTCTTGAACTTATAGACAAAGTAGGCAGCATGCCTTCATTCTCCTTTAGAAACAACAAATCTTTAAAGCAACATCTTTGCTACAAAACAAGCTCTGCACAAGCACCCCTTTCCACCAGGATTGGCACATTTCCATGCAGGAACTGCTCAGCCTGCAAACACATTTACACTAAAGGATTGTACAAACACCCTCTTTATAATTTTAATATTAGATTTAATCACTATGCAGATTGCAAAACAAATAATATAGTGTATTTTTCTTTCTGCCAGAAATGCCATGTGTATTACATGGGCAAAACAAATAGATTTTTTAAGGATAGAGTCTTGGAACACGTCAGAGACATTAAAAATAAAAAAAACTCTAATGCCTTAGCTACTCATGTGATGCAATCTGATTCTATACATACCTTCAGATTTTTGGTATTGCAAATTATAGATGCAAATATTCAGGGAGGGGACCTAGAAAATCATACCGAGGCTGCTGAGCAAAAGTGGATTCTTTTGCTCAATGCTGAAAGACATCCAGGTCTTAACAATACTTCCTCCTTAAAACCATTTTTGAGAACATGACCACTCAAACATAAATTACTTTTTTTGCTATATATAGTTGTGTTTTTATAACATGTACATACATATATATTTTTAGTCTTTTATATACTTTATTTAACATGATATGTTTTTATGTGTTATTTGATTGTTTTAAATAAAAACTTTCTAATGTTTCTCTTTAATACTTAATTGATCAGCTGACTATTATAAGGTACTATATAAGGATGCAGTCATTTATTTTACTTTGTCTGATGACGCGACTTGTAACATCATGAAAGCTCTTACTTTTGTTGTCTTACTTTTACTTAATTTGTATTAAACATTTCTTGCCTTGTAAGCTCTGTGCAGTTTTATTTATCTATCAGCCAATACTCTTAAGGTGGATGACATCAGCAGATCTTGTAAAGGAGGCTAATGTTGAGGCCAGCAGCTAGTCACAGGGCATATAATGCACAACCATTGTTCAGAAATCGCCCATACAGGCTTGTTTGAAGTACTGCATGGGGATATATTCACACACACACATTGGGTGAGGTGAGATTAGAACCCCTACCTGTCTAGTAGTATACACTATAGCTTGCAGTATTTATCTCATGCACCATGGTGTTTATCTGTTATTAAATTGTCAGCCAGTGCTCTTAAGGTGGATGACATCAGCAGGCCTTGTAGAGGAGGAACTTTAGAGACCAGCAGCCAGTCATAGAGCCTTGAAATGCATACCATTGAATGGAGATAGCCCATGTAGGCATGTCTGTAGTTCTGCAAGGGGATATATGTACATACATACACACACATACAGATGTTGGATAATGTGAGACTAGAAAACCTACATTTCTACTGTTTTGCAGTACTGTTTACAATCCTTATCCCATGCACCATGGATTTTATCTGTTATTAAACTCTCAACCACTGCTCTTAAGGTGGATGACATCAGCAGGCCTTGTAGGGGAGGGACTTTAGAGGCCAACAACCAGTCACAGGGCCATAAAATGCATACCATTGCACAGAGATAACCTATATGGGCATGTCTATACTGCTGTGAGGGAATATGTTGTACACACACACACACACACACACACACACACACACACACACACACACACACACACACACACACACACACACACACACACACACACACACTTGAATGATGTCAGATTAGAACTCCTACCTATCTAGTAATGCACACTACAGCTCATGTCTGCTGTATATGTTGAAGCAGGCACAGTACTTGTGGAGTACACAAAGTGGCCTTTTGTTAGACAGCATGTGTGGCCTGCAGAGTGATACTGCTTGGTACTGTTACTGTATCTAGTGTTCTAGGGGTGGGATACCTGGTAATATCCCTGCTATGTGTGTGTACGCTTACTTGTCTGACCATATGTGGTTGTTTACAGTTTGATAGGTGGACATGAGGACAGGGACAATATGGCTTCTCCAAGGCATGAATTGCACCCATTGTACATTACACCACCTGCATACCTGTGTTTGTCTACAGGGTGACAGTCTGCAGGCACAGGGATCTGTGAATGAGTAGATTATGTACTGTTGCAGCCTTGGTCTGGTTCTATCAGACAACTGCTGTGATGTGTAAGTGCAGATAACCCCAGCATTCTGGGGTATGTGGGGACATTCGTACATCCCCACCCATATCTATAGAAATCTGCATAAAATGGATGTCTCCTTAAATATTGTTATGTGTGTAAACTGTGTACATGTGTTATGTAGATATATGTGGGGAGTCTATCAGTGTACATTATATAGCTATATATAATGTACCTTTTGTTATCATATATATACATATGTGCTACATACTGATAGAGACACAAATCAAGTGTGAGGGGGATAGGGAAAGACAGATAAGTATGTGTAGCTGTATGCATGCACAGACATATTTCCACATAGCAGGGCTTTGGGTGGTAGAGGCAACAGACTTGGGCTCAAGCTAGCTAAGTGTAGCAGCATGCCCAATGTGATTGTCAGTACTTACAGGGTGACTCCAGGCCAGAGCTACCTGTACTACAGACCAGGATTATGTGTGCTGCAGACCATTGGTTGCTGCACCTGTTACCATAGTACTGCAGCCCCCTGATATTGTCCAAGTCATTCCCCAACTGTTTGCTGACTTTAATATGTGACTCATACCTCACAACTGTACAGAGCTTCATGGAGTGCCCAGAAGATTGCCTCATATTTTTGGTCCATTTTTCATAACATTTTGGCTTCTGGCAAATTAGTGGCAAATCAGTGAAGATTGAAGTCAATGAATAATGACAGACATTTGAGGTTCAGACTCCATACACAACAGGAGATTCATGCTAATGCAAGAACTGTTATTCTATAGACATTCTACATTTGTAGAAGCAGCTATTTAAAACCTGTCCCCATTTGTGGGCCTTGGTCCAACTTTTATTCATGGCTTTGGTCACATTTCCTGCTCTAAGAGGTAGAGGTATGATGTGACTGGGGTATATGATGTAACACCACACACAGAGTGACAGGCTTCATACCTCTCCCTATACATGTTTTTTTCAGAATGTGCAGCATTTTGCTCCATACATCTGCTGTGCTCCTCATACATTTGTGGTTTTCCAGTACTATATAGTAAACAGAGGTCACTGACTTGTTGTAACTGCTGACACAGTTAAGTGATGGCCTTTACATCCTGCAGGTAATCTGACCTGTTAAAGCCTGCTCTTATACTAGCCAGCTGCTAGGTTACTCAGAGCATGTATAATGTCTATCTGTAGGTATGGCCCTTTGTTCCCCCATTCACTCTGACTTTGTCCAGCTTTCTTGCAGTAACAGACTGTGAGGTTATGACAGTCTGTGGGAATACCACCTTATGAGTACCTGACATGCAAAAGATGTTGGATGCTGCCAGATTCAAACCATCTCCACCATCACACATGCTACTGTCCCTGGACCAGTGAGCCACAACAGCCACCAGACAGAGAGGTTTCATTCCTCACACTATCAACAACATACAGGAATTCTCTGCAATGACATACCAGTAGACCAGAGAATTCCTGTATGTTGTTGATAGGGTGAAGTTTCATTCCTCAGGCTATCAACAACATACAGGAATTCTCTGGTCTACTGGTATGTCATTGCAGACTTACTGTTACAGCAGTTTTATGGGGACACTGATGTGTTTGGGATTGGGGACGACCAGCCTATGCTCTGCTGGCATAATCAGTCATGCGACTGTCTCGTGACCCCACTGTTTGGCTACTCCCTGGAATAATGTCTTGGAGTTTCCAGCCATGTAGCCTAGTGGATATTATGGGACACATACTAGTGAACACAGTACCTGTTGTCCCAAGTCGCTGTTAAATCTGTACAAGTATCCCCGTAGCCCACTATAGATCTCTGCAAGTAGCCCAGCAGCACACTATATATAGCTGACTATATTCCCTTGCATACATGTGACAGGTCCATACATATGCTACCATATTGTTGTATCCCTTACAAGTGGTGTATAGGAAAGTGACTTACCTTGCAAATGCAGCACGTGACAGACCTGTAGTTCAGGGCTAATTCTGTCTGATGTATGCAGTCTACAGCCAATACATGGTGAGGTACAGGTTGTGTGGTCTGGCTGGCATAATTTTTACTAATATGTATGCGAGTCAGAGTAAGGTGTCAGTCACTAGGGCTATGCGTTGTCTCTTGTCCAAGGCAAGGGCATATTGGCCACACCTATGTCTGCCTACAGGGACAGCCTCAGGGAGTTTCACCTCCGCATCCCCCCGTGGGTGTGGTTGTGATGACTTAGGCACTGGTGGGGGCTGTATATCCCTTCCCTTTGCTGATCCTGCTACAGCTGTTTCCACAGGATCATATTGTGTAGCATAGCATATATTGTGAACATCTGTGCACATGTGACTGCAGAGTATTGCAGGGCTCCATCAGATATATCGAGGCACTGGAACAGTAACTTCAACAGCCCAAACACACACTTTATGATGTTCATAGTTTGTGTGTGTGTCTCATTATGGCATTCTTCAGTGGGTGTGTGTGCATTTCTGATGGGTGTCATCATCCATGGTTTGTATGTAGCCAGCATCCCCAAGAAAATGGCCATGTGGAATGTTCCCCATAGCAAACATCTAGTACAGCTAAGATGCATGCCAGATATGGGAGTCATAATAACTGCCAGGGCTGCCAGCACACACATTCATGCTAATGCCCTGGGCATTGCACACAACCTGGCAATTGATGGAGTGGTATCCCTTCTGGATGATGTAGATTCTACCCTCTTCACTTGGTGGTGCCTTGATGTGTACATGAGCATAATCTATGGCACCCAGTATCTCAGGGTAGTGTGCTACATGGTAGAAGAGTCACATACTACTGGCCCTCTCCTCAGGGGTGTGGGGAAATAAATGTGCTCACTGGCATATGGTAGCATAGCATGCAGGAACTGGTGGAGTACCTTGGTAGCAGATACCTGTGAGACCCCCATCATGTCCCCAGTTGGTCTTTGGAAAGTACCTGTAGCTAGTACCCTAAGGTCTACACATACCTTTGTTTCCACATGGATGGTTCCGCTCTGTTGGCTCTGGGTCTGAGTTGAGGTTGGCAGAGCTCAGTGAGGTATTGTAGTATGCCCCTGTCCACCATGTAGCTCTCTACAATCTCCAGCTCATGTAGCTCCTGGTAGGTTACCCTGGGCCTGAACACTCTTCTCCTTCTCAGTCTAGGCCCATGGTCAGCATCAGCAGCAACTGCATTGACCTCAGCATCTAGCACATACATATGCAGTAGACCTGCAGCAGCCCCTAGCATTCTCTCAGTTAAAATTTCCAAGTCTGTATTCCAATGGTGCAGAGCATGGGAAAAATCAGATTGTAGGGTGTATGGAACCTTTATAGTGCTCTACTGTAGGTGTAGACTGTGTGGTTGGCTACCTATGATGCATGCCACCTGACAAGTACATCATTAAGGGGTTTAATGAGCCTAGTTTAAGTCAAACAGGGCTCATCAGTAATTAGTATATCATTGGCTGGCTCAGCTATTTTTCTGACAGCCTTCCTAGCTGAGTACTGCAGCATGGCACACAAACCCATGCTGCAAAGGCAAACAAAGCTTAGCAGTCAGTCAGCAGAGAGACTCCCATGAAAGATTACACTCAGCACAGTGGCACACCATGCAAACATGCGTGAACATGATAAAACATGCACTTAAGAGGTAAACACAGCTTAGCAGTCAGTTTGCACTCCCCCCATGCTCAGCTCAACAGCACACTTTACAAACAGGTGCTGCTGAGCTCCAGTGAGCTTAAATGTTTGCAGACACACCTTTTTTGATGTTGCATACTTCTTCTGTAGGCACCAACATGGTTCTGTGCCTAGATGGATGGTATCTGTGGACACAGATATCCATTTGTGCTATTCAGTAACCCAACTCATTTGCATATAGATCCATGCACAGTACCTGGAAACTACACAGTTTCAGGCCCTGCCTCATTAGCAACCTCAGCCATCTAACACTGTACATACTCCACACAGGGTCCTATAAAGCATTACAGTTCCATGCTCACAAGTTCTGTTTTTTACAATCTTTTTATATTTTTTTTCCATAGCAGCATGTTTGCATACTGTGGAGCACTGCACAAACATACCCAAGGTATTAGAAAAAAAATTAAATTATTTTGCATTATTTTCCATAAAGTTTTGGACACGTGGTGGATGGTTTTCCACATATCAGTGTCCTTTATGCTATTTTTGCCACTGTAAGTACACTTTTATAGCCCCTGGTGTCATTTTTACATCCTGTACACTGAAATTTTCCGTGTACATTAAGGACACCAGCACAGCATCTGCACCACTGCATATCTGCTTGCTGGATCACACTACCTGCCTCATTTGCATACATTTGACCTACTTATGAGGTGATTTGCATGCCACAGACACTTCCGTGTTCGCTCACTCATGCACACCCCTCAGCTCTGTTCACTTTATTGCACATCTACTTACTTACATGTAAGCACCATGCCACTATGCCTACATGTCAAATTAGTCCATATAGGCTTTACTGAACCCCCCCCCATATATTTAAATGTTTGCTCCTATTGACTATTATCAGCAATATCAGTGAATACCCTTCTAGTTATTTCTGTGTGTCAGAAATGTATCTGTTTTTCTAATAGCTTTTTCATTCTTGATTTATGTTACAGTCAGACTGCTCCAGAAGAAAAATTCTGTGTATTTTATAATACATCCATAAACACTTCACTTGCATAAGTACATCCAGCATGCAGTGCTCATGATTGTTATTTTCGAAGAGACTAGAGTCTGCCCAAATACAGAATGTTATACTATTAGACTGAAAGTACATACAACAAAAAATACATAATCATATCCTTTGGGAAGTAAAATACCCCTGGAAATTGCATTAATAGCACATCCCTAAGAGCGCATTCAGAGGTGAGAGATCTATGTACACAGATATATTGGTTCATTGTTGTTTTATTTTTTTACTACTGCTACTTATCTTATATGAGCCATTTAAGCCTATATCCCTTGTGTGAGACTCAAACCCTGCACCTTGGGTTTGTAAGGCAAACACCTTAACCATTAAGTCACCCTCCCAGCTATAGTAGCCTGAACTTTGATCCCTATCTGTCCACAGTAGTGAGGAAGTCCTTCTATGTGGCACAACTTATAAGTAAAGGCATAGCATCCAGATTCAAGGAAGTTATAACCCCACTGTACTCGACCCTCATCAAACCAATAATTGAGTACAATGCACCTTTTTTCATGTACCTTAACAGGCACTTGCAACAACTGTAGCTGCCCCAGAGGTTTCTCACAAAGAAACTACAGGGTGTAAACAACATGTCCTATATGGATAGACTAAAAGCCCTATCCCTTTACTCTGTCTCTTACAGACTATTAAGTAGTGATCTACAATTAACCTACAATGCACTCACAAATCCATCTCAGATGGAACTGTTACACATTCACAAGACTAATTACAGGAAGGTCACCTGATCTAAAGAGCTAAACCTGGTCTGTAACATGAACAAAACATGCTAGTGGGACAGATATGTGTCTCAGATTAACACTTGTCTGGAACAAGCTTCTTATTCATGTAAAGCGGTGGCCTTCCCTGACCGTCTTCAAACTCTGTTTGGATCAATGGATAGGTTCATAGGTTCATAGGTTTATACTAGGCTATCTGACCAAGGGCATTTATAAGCCTAGACCAGAGTTTTGTGGCATACTTTATTTTGCTGTGCCTCTGTCAAGCAGTGACATGAGATAAATCCTGGGAATTATATCTCGATCTCCCATCCATTGGTCAAATTTCTCTTGAACAAGCCTGGCGTGCTGCTCCTCACATCATGGGGATTTTTTTTCCACAGCATAGGGAGTCTCTGGGTGATGAATCTGTCCCTCCAGCACATCCTATTAATAACTGGGTTGGACATGGCCTTGTATGTCAGGCACAGGTCGGGGTATTGTGTACTCAATCATTGGTGATGATGATGAGAGTACAGGGACAATGATGACTTCTTGATCTAGAATGAATTCCTCTCATGATCAGGTGGGCAATGTAGAAGGTCTTTCCTAAACTTTTTTGGAGTGAGTGTGTCACTGTCAGTGTCTGTCTGGGTCCCCAGATCCCTGATGATGACCTCCTCTTTCTGAGCTCAGGGTTGCTGCCTATATGGTAGCTAGGCTTGTTTTTGTTTTCCCAAAATATGGGTATGTTTTTTTTTTTTTTTTTTTTAGGCCATGGCATCTGCACCAGTTTTCCGTTTCTATAAGACCCTTCTGAAGGATATCTGTGTCAGATGTCACCATAATCCTCCTGTGTTTGCTTGTGGACACTTGTGTTGTGGCTTGCTTTTCTGACATGATGGCACCACACTCTCTGACCTGTGGTTCTGTCACTTCTTAGTTAGTTTGCCCATCCATATTGTGACGGTTTTATTTTTAAGCTTGATGAGTTTTCAATGATAAACTGAGTGGGGGTTGTGTCAAAAAAGCCTTTGCCAGGCCAAGGTAGGCTGTGTGGACTGCCTTTCTCATCAATAGCCTGGGTGACTGTTTCAAAAAGTCAACCAAGTTTAAAAGGCATGATCTGCCTTGTTTTCCAGGGTCAGTGGAGGCACATGCTTTTTGTGAAGTGGGACCACAGTTGCCGCGCCGCCCTCCTTAGGCATTATCCTGAGGTGAGCTAAAGATTAACAGCTGCCCCTAACTGTGGGTTTAATTCCTCATTGAGTTCATGGGCACCACATGGATGCTTTTTTTGCCTTGGAGAGAGCAGTCTCACCCTGAGCTTTGAGATGTTGGGGGATTACAATCCTCTGGTATGTATATCTCACCTTTGGGGGGGAGAGTTTTGCCTGAAAAAGCCAGCATGTATGCAATGGGTGTGTGTGTAGTAGGTTTTTTTTTTATTTTGAACTAATTCTGAGCATATCTGGGAGTTTCCTCCCAGGTTTCTAACATAGCTAAATTTTTCTTTTGCCCTTGGATGATTTATGAGAAGCTCTTAGTTTTTACATCAAAGTTTTGTCTCCTTTTTGTTGTTTATGGCTGGTCCTTGTAGGGTCCTCAGAAGTCTTGATTGGGTTTCTTCTTTGTTTGTTTTGGATTTGCCTGGGATTGCCTGTCCTGTGCAGTCCTGTAGGTGCTGGTGGTTTGAGTAATGTAGTGATTCAGAGGGTTTTGTTGAGCTTTTCCGTCACAGGTTTGGGGGCCTTACCAGAAAGAAAGGTTGAAGTTTTTGTTTTTCACTGTGGTTTTTTTTCTTTGGTTGGGGGGTGACTCTCTCATCTGGTGGTGAGATCTGTTTGTGGTCTGATTGTGGTCTGATCTCACCAGTGAGGTGTTGAACTGGTGTTGAACACATTGATGATGTGTATTTCCTGATGATCTGATCCTTGTGGGTTGATGACTCAGTTGTTCCATGGCATTTGAGTTTATGAACTCTAGGAACCTGGGGGCTAGAGTTGGGGGCTTGAGAGTTGGAGCAGTAGTAGTTTGGGTAGTTGAAGTCACCACCTGGTGATGGTGTTTTGAGATACATTTATCCTCCAGTGTTTTCAGGAAAGCTATATGTGGGTTCCCTGAGTTGAGAAGGTGGCCTGTAACATGCTACAATTGCAGAGCAGTCTCTTGCCTATGGTTAATTGCACCTGGATGGTCTCGTAAATACACTCTTTGGATGGTGGCCATGTCCTTTATGGACAAGGGTACTCTGTAAAATACTCAAAGGCATAGAAACTAATCTAAGCCATCCTTTAGCCCATAGGGATTGAAAATTGGGTAAAATGTGGATAATAATGGCTATGCTTGTTAGGGCTCTTAAGCTATTAGCCTAGCAATCTCTTATGAACCTGTGAACTTATGAACATACGGTACTGTTTTTTTTTTTGTTCTTTTTGCCACATACCTTATTTTAATATTAGCTTATATTAAGAGTCTTATGCCACTTCGTTTCAAAGTGACATCACAGACATAAGGCTATCAGTGTTTCCTCATTAGTGCTACAAATGTGACATGCCCTTTTATAATATATTTCACCTGTCTTTGTGAATGGTTCATAATAAGATACATAGCAGTGGTATGTAAACATTTGCAGAAACTATAAAAGGAAAACTCACAGTTTTTTTTTTGGGTTAGTATTTGTTGCAACTGTTCCCATTCCAGCTGTCATTCTCCCTGCTCTGCAGTAGCCACATTTCCATCTGATCCATTCACACCTGAGCACGTTACCTGACTTGTGCTGAACACATCTCCATGGTGGTAAACATTAGTGTCCCATCACTCTCCAGGAAATACTGTTTCTTAAGTCAGACACATTTCCTGCCATTTATATGTGCACCTGTCTCTCTTCCTTTCCTTAGCTTAAATTCTATGCTATTCACTTTTTTTCCCTTTTTTCTTCTCTTATCCTTTGTGCATATGCCAATCACTTATAGTTTTATCTCTTATTTAACCCCTCATTCCCTCTAAATATATTGTTAGATTTATAGTGCGCATTTTAAACCAACTAATGTGCTTTACTTTGTAGAGTCACAAGGCATGAGCATGGAGTTCCATCTGTTACCTTTTTGTTACCTTTTGTAAAGGGAAGATGGCCCAGAGTCCATTCACACAGCTAGGCATTTCAATATGCTATTATCCTTAACCACTGCCCTTTTGCAGTGCTATCTGATTTATATCGGTGGTGATTGTAATCCCTAGATCCATGATGCATTCTTTTTTCCTTATTGCTGTCATTATTATAATGTATGGCTTCCCTTTATTTCCACCTAACCAAACATATTCTCATTCATTTTGCTGCATTTAACCTGGTAGTTATTGAACCAGCCTGTAAGCATCTGCAGATGTCGCCAGGCATGGGCATTCCAGTCTATAAATTTGGCCTTAGTTTATGTATCATCAAAGCACAATGAGACTGTGATCTTCAACCTTCATGGGACATCTTATAAAAATATAACACCGAACAGGACTAGTGGTGATGAAAACATTTTCTTTCCTCTAAAACTTGCCACTATTTGCTTCCAGGCAGTGAACCACTTCAAAGTCTTACACTTTACCATGACATTCTTTTTTTCTCACCAAACCTTTGTATGATACACTGTCATATGTCTTGTCGATGTTTCAATATATTACACAGAGCTTTCTCTAACCACCTCTATGGTGCTCAGGGCAAGTATTTTGATGTCTGCTTTCCTTTTATGATGTTGTTGTAACGAAGTAGAATGTATTGGATGGTGTACCCATGGTTAAATGTGCTGCTTAGTATCAATATCATTAGGGTTGGCTACACTTCATCTCAGCCTAATGCACAAAAATGTGTATGTGTGTGTGTGTGTGTGTGTGTGTGTGTGTGTGTGTGTGTGTGTGTGTGTGTGTGTGTGTGTGTGTGTGTGTCTGTATGTGTTTAAGAGTGAGAGAGAGATACACACACAACTGGAATGTCACTGCATGCCCTCCATCCTAGCTAGAAGGGGATGTGGTAGGGCAAATAATTGAAAATCTCATATCACCAGTTATGGTGGCTCACCACAACTGACTATATTAAACAGGTAACATAGCTCCTGTCAGCCAGTGAAGTGCATCATGGAGTAGATGGGATAGCAAGGAGTGTGATGATCAGTGCAAAAACAATTTAAAAGGTCATATAAGTTAATAACAGTGACCTGGCCATTTGTCTGTTGTAGCCCATCTACAAGATTAATATCTTTTGATGATTATGCTAACCTGTACTTTATGTAAAGGACAATTAATGTCACTCTCTGATTTTATGACACAACCATGCCAATGGTCCATAAAGTAGTATAAGCAACTTTTTACATAGATGGCAAAATAAGTAGCCTTATATCTGTTGCCTGGCAACAAGAAGCCTCTTGATTTCTGTCTTTACGTTTTCCATTTATTTTTATTGATATTTTTGCTACCAAGCCTTGTTTTAACCCATGACCCAAGGCAAAGACAAATAATACTTGAAATAAACATATAAAAGCAGATGATATATAAAGAACAGTTACATAATAATTCACTAAATAGAGTAATTACATATAATCTGTAAACATAACATTGAAAAAGTGGCATAAACTAATTTAAGATATAGTCTTTATATAAGATATTTACCCTATGCTCTCCTTAATAACAAATGGTGCATTGTGAGCTGTGACAAAACTACATCTTTATTTTCTGTAAGTACTGCTTGATTAGCTATTGTCTAACCTAACTCTGGAATATCTGCCTAAATACTTCATTCATAAATCTTCAAAGTTAGCTATAACAGTTTCCCCTCAAGTGTTTGACAGTGCCCTTTGTTGACATAGGCACCTTGAGTTGACATTTTTTCTTATAAAATCATTCTTAAAATTTCAACCAATAAGGAGTTACACTCGGGGCAACTAGTTCACATGGTGACAAGCACTGCTCCCTGAGTTGTAAACTAGATACTTCCAACTTTACTCTATATTTTCACCGCAGCCATCTAATCAATAAAAAGGGCCCATTGCCATGAATATGAACTTTCCCACTATCTCTGTTGCCAGCTTGTTGGATATAGCCAGCCTCAGGAAATAAAGAAATTGCCTGATGTTTACAGACAACCAGCTAATTTTCAAACAAACTGATAAGGTATGCGAGAGATGTATTTATACAATGCCACTGGAGATAAAGCTCTCACATAAAACCACTCCTAATGTCAATCAGGTTGTCACACGTACATACAAACAGTATGAAGCAGACACATAAACCCACATATGGATGAGATACTTAAATTTTACCTCCTAAACCCCAAAGACTTCCTTGACAAAGCACACATAGCAAATACCCTCAACAGCCGCATA
This sequence comes from Protopterus annectens, assembly GCF_019279795.1. Classification (NCBI taxonomy): domain Eukaryota; kingdom Metazoa; phylum Chordata; order Ceratodontiformes; family Protopteridae; genus Protopterus; species Protopterus annectens. The sequence continues at coordinate 1,132,154,805 of NC_056727.1, read as the reverse complement.
TGCACTCACACAAAACAACACCCACATCAGCATATACAGCCACAACTCTTGAAGCCTCTACTTCTAAGCCCATAAGGTAAGGCACCACACAAACCAACACTGTGGTCATCGGAGGCTCCATTGTCAGACACACTGATGTCTCTGTCACCAGACTGAGTAAGGAGAAAGTCACCATCAGTTGCTTATGAGGAGTTGGGATCCACCATATTCCACACATACTCAGGTCATTGTACCACGAATACCAGTATGACTCAGTTATAGTCCATGTGGGTATAAAAGACATGAGACATACTTCTCTAGACTATATGAAAAGAGACATCATGGAGCTCTCAGAATATGTGTCTCAGGCTGGTAAGAGCCTAGCACTGAGCAGCATTCCACCTTCTCCAAGGATGATGCCACAATATGAACAGATGACTGACTTTAATAAATGATTTTTTAGTATCATTCCAAGGAGTGCAATATTTGTCAGCATGACAGGAGATGGTCAACAGACCACACTGCTTTGCAAGGAATGGTCAGCACCTTTGCCTCTAGGCTTTCACATATTAGCTAAAACATTGCCCTCCCTATAGTGCCTTTTTGGGGGCAATGCCAAATTAAAAATAATTTTGACAAATGGAAACCAAGAAAATTTATAGGTGTTACTGCTCAATGTTAGGAGTCTAAAGAAAAAACTCCACTCCTTACAAGCTCTCCTCATGCTAGATAATGATGACATTTGTGCAGTTACTGAGACAATATTTAAAGCCATAGAGAGGACCAGGGAGTGCAAGTCTATAATGCCTTCCACACATTTAGGCCAGCTACTGCATAGTCATGGAATAAAAGTGAAGGATTCCCAATTTACATCAAGAAAAAATATACCTCAAGGCTGGTCAAACAGGATGATGCACCTGAGCTTCTCCATGTTCAAATCCCCACATGCAAAATCCCATACCACTTCCTTGCAAGGTATCGGTCCCCATCTGTAATCCAGGACACCCATAACACACATTCAATCTTCCTGGTAACACTCACCATCCAAGCCAATACCATATTCATGGGTGACTTAAATTACCCCACTATTAACTGGGAATCATATATAACACCAAATGTGCAGGCACAGAAATTCTTTGATTCTGTAAACACAAACTCCCTGGACCAAATTGTCAACATGCCGGCAAGATGTATGGACATACTGGATCTGGTCCACACTAACAGTGGAGAGTGCTGCACACCCCCTAGTTTAATGTTCTCTCTGGTGAGGTCAGACCACAAAGTGATCTCCTTTGAAGTAAAAATATAACCCAAAATCCCAGCAAATACTGGAATGTTCATAAACTACTGTAAGGCTAATTTCCTACAGTTAAATGATAACCTGGCAAAATTTCACTCTCCCTTCAACACAGAGAACACTGCTGCCTACACAAAACTGTTCAAAGAGTCCCTATACAAGCATATTAATAGCTGCATAGAGGCAGCTGTACCCACCAGGAAGAAGTCAAAAACAAGCTACCTTGGTGGAATAACAACATCAATAGGCTGTATAACAGAAGGAAAAAAATCATGGCAAAAATTAGGAGGTGCAGCACCCAGCAAGATAAGAGGGCTTCCACTTCTCTGGAACAGGCTCCCCATCCTTGTGGAGCAGAGTTCTCTCAAACCCAGTTCAACTGTAACTTGGAAAATTGGATAGGGAATAACAAATTCATCCCTAGTTTGCCAGCTATATCTCTAATAGACAAAGGACAGTCTATAAATGGTTCATCTCCCAAGCCCCTGTTTACATTTACCAAGGGTAACAGAACTTGTCAGATATTTGGGAAGTCATAGCTAGACTTAAAAAGGCCGCAGTGGTCATTAGCCTAGTACACACCTGTGACCCTTCTAGGAAGATTTCCCCCCTTTTAGCTTTAACAGCTTCCCTCTCTCCATTTGTACTTATCCATACCCATTATGTGGTCATTGCTGATGTCCTGAGCCCTGTTGTTCTCTAAATACTGAGGTGAGGAAGGCATTCAGTATTTGTTCCTTCTCTCCCATATTCTAATGTTTGTTCCCACTCTTTCTAGCATGTTCACATCAATCCCTTCTACACTTCAAAGTAGTTGTGAAGGATTCCATTCCTCCATCCCTCACTCCCAGAGTCATTTCTTTAAGAATTCCATTCCTCCATCCCTCACACCTAGAGTCATTTCTTTAAGGATGTCATTCCTGCATCTCTCACACCTTGAGTCATCTCTTTAAGGATTTCATTCCTCCATCCCTCAAACCTTGAGTCATCTCTTTAAGGATTTCATTCCTCCATCCCTCAAACCTTGAGTCATCTCTTTATCTATCTTTGTTCTAGCCCTTCTCCCCCCAAGTCACCCTTACCTTCTTTCCATTGAAATTCTCAAGTCCCCCATCTGTCCCAATGTTCTGGTCTTTTGTATTCATTCTTTTATTTGTAATTCATATAATATTTTATTTAGGCTAGTTGCTGTGTGTTCCCTATGTATATTTGGTATTCTGATACATTATGTTATTGATGTTGTAACACCTTTCATGTTGTTCCCATAGAGCTCTCCCATTGCAATTATTTCTTATCACTTTTCTGTAAATTATCATGAAGCATATAAAACTGAGGGCTCCCCTCTGTCATTGTTGCTCTTTTGATGTAAAGGCTATGAACTACATTGTCATGGTGCCTTTACCAGGTGGTTCCCCCATGTCATCCTCCTTATCCATGGCTTCTAAAAAGAAGATGACCATAAATACCCAATAAACTGTACTGTACTTTTTTTTTTTGTTCAGAACTCCATCTCAGATTTTAGTGTCTCACAGTGCATCCCCATTTCCTCATTCTTTAAAAATGTTAGTAACAGTAATATCAGCATCAGCATATTGTGCTAACAGATTATAACAGCATATTGAGTTAGTGGCTAATGTTTTCCTCACAGCTCTAGTCTGGTGTGCATTCCTTACCTTTTTCTGCTATCTTTGTGGAGTCTGCATATTATCTTCGTATCAGTGTATATTTTATATGTGTATTGTAGTTTCTTCCCTTTTCCCAAACACACACACATGCACACGCGTGCACACACACACACACACACACACGCACACACACACACACACACACACACACACACACACACACACACACACACACACACACACACACACGCACACACACACACACACACACACACACACACAAAAACACTGTCAATATTTACTGCATTTACCTTTCCCCTTATCCTTGTGGCATGAACTGTAGCTGAACAGAGTCAGACATAAGTCAAGTCTATGTACCTAGTTAACAAATGAATACATTCAAGTGCAATAGAGTCTATTTATTTATTTATTTTATTTAACATTTGTTAACCAGGAAAGTCCTACTTGGAATGAAGCCAATTTTCAGTGGAGGCCAGGGGAGAAACGCTCCAGATGCATGTCTTTGTAAAGCTAATAATTGTGCAGCTTCTAGTATTTCAATATCACTTACAATTTTTCCAGAAACATTAGAATGAATAATGCATGGTTACTACAATTTTTCCAGAAACATTAGAATGAATAATGCATCTGTACTACTTCTATGATTGGACAAGAATAGCTATAATATGTTTTCTACACAACTTTTTTTGAAAATTTTGCACCGTATAGTTATTAAAGTACATCACAGCAGTATGTTACTGATATACCATTGCTTGCTTCTGTTTAATGAAATTCCTAAATGCATTGTGTAGTGACAAATCTGTCAGGAGTTGGGCAAAATAAATGTGAAGAAGCCTATTTTCTTTGATTTAGTTATTGCTGGCACAGATTTTCATGTAACAGTATTTTTAAATACCTTTTAAGTGCCAATAGCGATGCTCATTATCCTGTGCAATTATATTAAATAAAGACTGTTTTCCTAGCTCTGAGATATGTCTATTGTTTATTGTACGCTGCTAAATGGGATTCTTCCTCTGTTGCCAAGCAGGTAGTTTATAGCTGCACTACCAGTATTTCTGACTTTGAGACAGGAAACAGACAGAAGTCGGCTTTACAGACTGCCAAAGTCAATTACTCTGCTTATCAGCATTCGTGAACTCACAGCTTTTGTTTATGTTCTGAAATGCTGACTACAATTCTGTGGGTTACTCAATTCTCAGTTTCATTTTTAAGACATTCTATAGCAAATTTGCAGCTTTCCTAATGTTTTATGATATCAATAAAAACTAATAAGAACTTGTCCATGTTTCTTGTTCTAGCAAAAAGCACCCTAACTTTTGTGAGCCCATCAAGCCCTTCAAAGAAATAGAAATTCACGCTATCTGTTCCACTATGCTGTGTGTATTTCACTGGTTAAAACTGAAAATTCCTGCACTTGCATTTATAGCTGCCTATTGAGTTAAGAAAGAAAGAGACAGAGCAATAGAGACCAGTGTTACCAGTGGACTGGTTTTAGGTCCTGTGTGCTTTAAAAATGTTCAAGTAACACTGCAGACATTAGGAAGAAAAGTTAGGTCTGTCAATATGTTGACATGAAAGGTGAAAATGTAAACAAAAGTTAAGTTATACCCAAGGAATGACAAAGGCATAGCAACTAAATTTTATCCATAGAAAATTTTTATAAGGCTGCTACTCAGCAGAATTCACAGAAAGTGCCTGATACAATCATCTCCGACTCCAAGTATAAAAATTGTTCCAGCAGTACAGCAAGTCAGAAAAAGGCAAGTGGAATATCTTGGTGCACAGGCAAGCTAAACTAGCTACCACACAATGATGAGTGAATAGTACTGCAAAATCAGTCAACAGTGACAACTCAGCCAAAGCTTAGACAAGGACAGAGGCAAAATGCCTTTGAGAGTAGAGCACTCTCTACATTTAAGCAGGGTTTTGTTATCAAAATTCAAAAACACTATAAAGTGACACTGCAGACATTCAAAGGGTACACCTTGCAGGGAAGAAGGGAGGTGGGATTAGGACTGATATCATTTTGCCTATCAGGTACTTCAGAAGAATAAGTGAACTTGAAAAAAAAATGCATGCTTCTTCCAGGAAGAGAGATGGAATAACTGCATTGTGTCTCATTACAAAATGTCAGACAGTGATGCCAGATGTGTGGAATAAATAAAGCTACGATAAAGTGCTTTTCCCAGATAGGTAGGGATGAAAGAAACAGTTTACACAGGAAAACATATTACAATAGATTGTTCTACACATATTCATACATTTTTGAAGTTTAGTTGCAGAAATATAAACAATATACTTTTTAGCCACACTTCTGGAGTCGAGGTTAATCCAGAAGGAGAAGAGTTTCAATATTTCTATCTGTCACTACGTCTTTGAACAAAATATGAGCTCAGTATTATGCAATAACTTATTTTTTTTCCAAAAACATTTTTATTAAATGTTGTTAATAAACATGGACATAAAGTATTAGAAATAAACAATATAAAACATAACTATTTACATTATATACAAACATCCATGATAAACATTCATTTTATCCAAGAAAGGTAATTAATATTTATCTAACAACCTTTCCAATTTTTGCCAAGCTAGTCTTTTCTGTGTTACATTTGATGATCTCTTATAAATAGTTTGCATTTCTTTTTTACATACAGATTTTGCTATTGAAATAAACTCAGTAAACATAAGATCTTGCTTATTTTTCCAGTTCAATGTAATTATTTGTTGAGCAATAGCTAGAATTAACCAAAGAACATGTAACTGATGTCTAAGAATTACACTTGGGGTAGAAACATTGAATAATATCAAAGAGCTAGTAATCTGACAGTTATCAGACCACAGTACTTTTGTGAAATGTCTAAAATCACTCCAATATTGTGTGAGAGTTCTATATTCAATGAACATATGAACCCAGTTGGCTTCAAGAATATCATCACACCTCCAGCATTTGCTTTCATTACTCTTGGTTATAAGGTCAGTTCTGTGTGGAGTGTAAAAGCTTCTATGAATAAATCTCCAGTTATATAATCTCCAATATAAAAATAATGAAGTGTTTTTTATTGAATTTAATAAATGCTTCTTATTATCATTAGATAAAGGTTCACCATTAATCTTTATGGAGTAATTCCAAAAAGCTTAGTCAAAAGTAATCAAGTCTTCTCATAGGATTTTATATACAGGTGATATGTTTAATTTATGTTCAATGTTCATCGAACTACACCATATGAATAGTTGTATCGATATTGGTATAATACCAGTTTCCAGATTTATTGACACTCTCACTTTATTTTCAACAAACTGTCTTAAAGATTGAATACAGAGCCAATTATCTTGACAGACATTATATCTGTGTAAGAGAAAGTTCATTGATTGGATGTTGTTATTGTCCATAAACTGGTGCCAAAACTTTAGATTATTCTTTTTAAGATTCCGCATCTTCTTGACATTGAAGGTATCTAGGCAATCTGGTGTATAAGCTATGAGAAATGTAATGAAAAAGGTGTTCTTTAAACTATAATTGCTGTCAATTATATTTTTGAAAATATAAAATATTTGGTTTATACCATGTGAGAAGTGTCTAAATATCTTATTATATAGGCAATATTCACAGAGTATCCAAAATATTTTGTTAATTCCATAGGTTTCCTTAAACTGGGTTTCTGAGTTCTCAGAGGAGGTTATACGTATTTCATGTAGTTGTTTCCAGCTAGAGGTGTATATGGATGAAATCCAGTGTAGTATTATGTTAATAATAACAAATTTGGAATATAATTCTATGTTGAGAAAGCCAATCCCATTACTGTCCCCAGGCTCTAACATGCCATTTATAGGCTATTCTTGGTTTCTTTGGGAACCAAAGAAAAGTTGGTAATAGGGAATCTATTTGTTTAAAGAATTTCTTAGGAGGAGGTAAAATCGATGATTATATGTAAAATAAAATCTTGGACAAAATAATCATTTTTATTAATGTAAGTCTGTCTTCCATGGTGAAAAACGTTTTGTTCCACTTTTTAGTCAAGTCACTGACTATAGCTACCAGTTTAGTGAAGTTAAATGTAATAGTCTAATTCCACTTATTCTTAGTACTTATTCCTAGATAATCTATCTTATCATTTTCCCAGTTGAATGTATTATATTTTTTGCAAATTGCTATTTATTTTCTTATTGACTAAAGGTGTTTTGATTTTATTTTGATTAAAACTGAGCCCTGATATTTTTCCAAATAAGTCACTCTATTCTGTTCAATTAGTATTAATAGACCAACATATATGGTCCCCCCTTTTTTTCTCCCTTTCTTCTTTCCATTAATGACTACCAGTCTACTTAAACATATAAAGTTATAAAAAGGGAAGGGTGAAGGGGAAATGAGTAAACTGGTATAACTACTGTATTGCTATAGTTATAAACACAAAAGACTTCAATACAGGTATAAAATATATAGGTATTAGAAGCTTATGCCAATAAAGCAACTAGGTTAATTGGTGAAGCTGACTTCTTATATTCCAGTACCTAGTAGTAGTAGTTTACACAATATTACATACAAATCCACTGTGACTGCCTGATGGACGTTTTATGTTCATATCTGTTTGAGTTACCTTAGAAATGCTTTACTGTTTGTATATACTACCTTTAATGCAGCAGCTATTTGTGTATGTTTTTGGTGTATGAGATGGTGTTAAAAGGTGGTTTAGTTAATTTATTAACTAACCCTAGAACTTTAGGTTCCATGTATGTATGTTTTCTTAGTTATTGGTTTCAGAATTTGTTTCTAAAGATTTTTGACTCATCCATGGTACATAACTTCACGAATTACTTCAAGTCATTATACTTGGTAGGTATTATTGATGCTTTAAATATAACTTTAACAAATGATGATATATAAATGCTTATCATTAAATATTAATGGCTTAAATAACAATGTCGAAAGATCTGGTTTAATTAAGTTCATTAAAATGCACAGAGCTCAGATAATCGTCTTGCAGGAAACCCACTTACTGGAGAAGGATTTGCAAAAGTTATCATTTAATGGTTTTACAGTTCTCATGTATTCCTGCTTTAAAGCCAAAAGGAGAGATACTCTTATACTATGGAATAATACTTACACAATACCTAAAATTTTAAACACCTTTTCAGTTAAAGATGGAATGTTAAGCTTAGTAGTGTTAGAAGTTAATAAGAAATGCTTCACACTGGTAAACTCATATTGGATTCCTGGACTAGGAACTGAATATGTGAAGAAATACTTGGATCTCATTACTTTACATGCAAAGGGGGAAATTATTCTGGCGGGAGATTTCAATTGCTTGTTATCAGATATCTCTAAAAATAGTAAGGTTAAACTAATGACACAAGCTAAAAAGCTAAACAGCTTTATGGCCTCATGAATTTTAGAGACATACATAACTTAAGAGCTCAAAATTCACTTCAGTACATTCACTATTCTTTCCTATTCAGCACACAAACTAATATTGATAGGATTTTTATAAGTGATGTTACAATACAGTCATGTCCACTGTCTGACCACAATGCCTTTTTGTTCAGCTTGACTGTGAAAAAATATGACATGATAATTTTTCAAGAATCCCAGCCTATGTTATTAAGTTAAAAGGTTTTAAGGAGTGTTTATTAAAAGAAATAAATGCATTTATGAAAAATAACAATAATGGTGAAATAACAGATATCATACTATGGGATGCATTAAAAGTTCACATCTTTAGTGGAGTTAAAGCTTGGAATTTTCAAAGGAGAAAGGAATGGGACAAGGACCTTTCTGATTTTCAAGCCAAAATAGCTAAGTTTAAACTAAATTTAAAATCAAATAATAAAGCAGTACGTACCAAAATGTCTAAGCTAAACCACAAATATTTAGAAATATTGAATCATAAGTTTGCTATAAGGTTAGAAAAGATTAAACTATAGTCCTATTCAGTAAACCTCAGACATTTACACAAATTAACTATCAGATTCAAACAAATTAGTAAACAAAATCACATTAATGAAATTAAATACAAGAATAATAACACAGTAAAAAGAACAACTGATTTAGGAGGTATATTAGAAGCCTTTAGAAATTATCGGTCAATCAATGACATGCAATCACCACTAGATTCAAACGATGTAATAGATACATTTCTACATTTCTACAAGAAAATATCAAGATTAAATATAAAATAAACAAAATAGTACCCTAAATAAACAAACAACCTTAGCAGAAGTGAAAGAGCAAGCTAAAAATCTGAAGGATAATAAATCTCCAAAGTTAGATGGGATAATCCCAGAAATATATAAAATTCTTCCAGAGCACACAATAAAGTTATTATTAAATACATTCTCCATGGTTAAACGAGACAACCTCCCCACGTGGAAGTACTCAATAATTTCCCCCATTCTGAAACAAGGTAAGAACCCCCAACTATGTGCATCCTATACACCCATATCATTGTTAAACATTGATTATAAAATTTTCATGTCTATCCTGGCCAAAAGACAATCTAATACACTTTGATCAAACTGGCTTTATATTCTATAGAAAAGTGCACAACAATATTATTAAGCTACTATCTCTAATAGACATTGCAAACAAAACCAAGAAACAATTAACTATTATTAGTCTGGATATTGATACGGCATTCGATTCCCTTAGCTGGTCAATACAAAAAAAATTTTAAATAATTTAACATTACTTCAGATTTCACTAAACTGATATTAAATATTTATAGTGATTCTAAAGCATTTGTTAAGATTGGTTCATGTCTATCATCTACAGTAAAAATTCATAAGGGAACTAGACAAGGTTGCCCTCTATCCCCATTATTTTTTGCTTTATCAGTGGAACCTTTTGCTTCATTTATTAGAAATAACCCAAATATCAAAGGATTTCAAGTTAATGAGGGATGCTGTCCAAAAGTTCAGCTTTTTGCTGATGGTATTCTTCTAACATCCAGTGACATAGAAGGCTCTTTACAACATATCATAAATGCAATAACTTCTCATTAGTGTTAAAAATGTGCATGTGATTGGACAGCACAACTAGCATACCTATAGTAAATGGAGCATATACCAACAGAAAAATGTCTAGCTGCTGAAGTACCACTGAGTGGCCAGACTTTTCTATTGAGATATGCTATCAAGGGCAGACCAAATACAAGAAAAATCAGGTACATTCTGTAAAATTAAAGAAACAGAAAAGTACCTGATTTTCCTTGCATTTTTCATTGTCTTGGCAAGCTGACATATATCTGTACTGTCCAGATGTTCAGAGAATGCCCAAATTTTGCCTCATATTTCCAAAAAAAAGAAAAAAATAAGCAACAGAGATTCTTTTTTCTCTGTTGCTTCTGTTCAGTGCCACAGATGAAAAGTGCAAGCATAGGAATGTAAGTCCGATACATATGGGCAGTACACCAGAAAATGGGGAAGAACCAGAAAAAATGTGAAGAAACACAACATCATTATACAAAATCAGAGATAAAAGTGATGGAAATTGGATCTTTAGAAAAGGGTAGGAGCAAATTACAAAGAAAAACATGGAAACTGTGGGAACAATACATACAGATGAAGAATGAGGTTTTAAAAAAGTAGGATTTGAAAGAGCTATATAATGTTTGAATGAAAATGATTGGATAGATTATAAGTGATGTATAATGTCTGCAACTAAAATTATGTCAGTATGGTTTGTTTTCATTTATATAAATGTATGATTGCATTCCTTAGCATTGAGTTTAAAACCATGGCTTTGGCACCATTTATTAGTCAGAGATAGACCTTTTTGAAGAATGCTGATGTCTGCAGGGGAGTT